>NW_028185150.1:3118885-3171097 GCF_003343005.1 Rhea americana
GCGGAGGCGGCAGCAGCAGCGGCGGCAGCGGCAGCGGCAGCGGCGGCAGCACCGGCACCATGACGGACCGCTCCGCCTTCGACACCGACGTGATCACCATGACCCGCTTCGTGATGGAGGAAGGGCGGCGCGCCCGGGGCACCGGCGAGTTCACGCAGCTCCTCAACTCGCTGTGCACCGCCGTCAAGGCCATCTCCACCGCCGTGCGCAAGGCTGGCATCGCCAACCTGTGAGTGGCACCCGCGCCGCCAGCGCCGGCCSCAGACCTCTCCCTTCCCTCCTCGCCCGCCGCCGCGGCGGGCTCCTCTGGCCCCCCACACTGGGGCTTTCCCCCCGCAGAAGCGGGCTGCGCCGCTTCTTCCCGCGGCGCGCAGGGCCGCGCCGTCCTCCGCGGGTGCCTGCGGCTGGCGGACCTCAGTGCGAGCCTCCGGCGGGCYCGATGCCGCGGGCCGGAGCGCCAGKCAGACCGAAGGCTAAAGCCTGAAAAAACGGGGCTGAACTTCGCAGGCAGTAGCTTAATATCAAAGCAGCGTTTCCAGGCTGCGAGGAGTTCAATCGTTCTCTTCTGTCACATGCTGTCCGAGCAACTCGGGTTTTTCTGTGACAGCCTGGAAGTCTCAGGCTTTTAGAAACAGTCTCTGCAAGGAGCAGCAGTGTCTGTAGTCAGCCAGGCAGAGCTGATGCCGAGGAGGATTGCTCTGGGGGAAGGAAAATGGGAGGAAAGTGTTTCAGAAGATTTAAGAAGGAAGTGAGAGCTCTTGAAATGTTAAATACTTGAAACCAGTCTAGGGCGGCTGATTCCCCTGGTATTTTGCATTCTGTTGATAAGCCACATAATATGCTGATCAGGGCTTTAGACATGAGTCACTTCGTTACTTTATGAAAAATGTGGTAGAAAGAAAATGAATTTGCCTCTGCAGATCATGTAGTAGAAAATATATTAACCAAAAATGTCTCTAGAAATATAGAGTAACACTTATTATAAAATGTATCCTTAGAATGAGAGAGCGGAAAGATTTGAAGTGTGCAAAACAAAAGCAATTGCAGAAGCAAAAGAAAATGTCCCACTRTATCTGTATTTAAGATATCTTTCACTGTCTTGACTTCATATTTCATCTGATATGCTTGGCACAAGAGGGAACTAGCACATAGTGACTGTAAAGTTGTGCCTTTTATACTACAGTCCCAAGACCAAAGAGTAGGGTCTCCTGCCACCAATTTGTAGCCTTCCTTGAATCCATTTCTCATGCCTCCTACCTGTGCTTCTGTGGCTTCACTGAGGTGCCCACAGGTCAGACACCTGGGTTGCCCTCCTGGTCTCACTACCCTCGAAGGTGGATTTTTCTCTCCCCTAGTGCTGAGACAGCCAGGTTTGGACTTGTGAGCCTCCTCGGGCAGGGCAAGCACAGCTCCGGCAGCAGGACTGTGCTTTCTGACTAATGGTGGCATTTTGGTGCCACGGGCACTGCTGAGTAACGCACCCCCGGCCGTCAGAGAGTGTGGACCAGCAGTGATTGCTGGGCCCCTTTTGGGGGTTGCCCTGCAGCCCAGCCATGAAGGCACCAAGGAGCTGGACCACTGCCACCACCATCACCCCTTGTGATGTGCAAGGCACTGTGCAAGGTGCCAGCCACCCCCAAAGCTCCCCACAGGTGGGCACCAGATCTAGCCATGTGGGGGTTTTGCTATTAGGATGAGCACTCGTGCCCCGACTCCAAAGTGTAGCATTTAAAATACAATGTTTTCTAAAACATTGCAGAAGAATGTTCAAGCCACCAGAGCAGAGACAGGGAGATAATTTTGTGGGGTCTTTCATTTCTCACGCATTTCATTTCTCATATTATCTCAGGCATTAAATTCAACAAATGCAGGACATTCCTAAAGCAGCATGGTCAGCTGTATTACAAATAACAAAAACAAAACAAAAAAACTCAGTTTTCAGTTAACCAATGTATTGCAGATAAACTTAACTATAGAAGAGCCATCTGTGTGTCTGTGTAGAGCTAAGTATGACTTTTCTATTTTATGACATAATCCATAACCCAAACTTACTTTATCTTTGTTATGTATGTTTTCAAAGTTGCCTATCACAAGCTCTCCTGCTGCTTCCTCGTGCTGAATGCTTGATTCTGACTAGCAAGCAGGAAATCAGATAGCTAATTTCATTTTTGTTTCGTGTTTGTATTTCTCGGTGTTATTCCGAAAGAAACAGTTACAACTTAAAACCAAAACTAAAAATATGACAGCACAAAAATGTTGATTTAACCTCTGAACAAAGTGCTTGTATAGATATTTGYGCAGGGTATTGCTAACCAAGAGCAAATTGCATAGAGAAGTTGTAGTATAACTAAGGTAATCAGAATCATTCTCAAGGGTAAACTTTCCAGTGAGATTTTAACTTTTAAAGCAGTTATGATATGACAGCCTAGATTGTACAGACAATATTTGTGTCTTATAGTTAACAGCTAATTTAATAGCATGATTATAATTCAGTCTTTGTAGCCTGCTCTGCGTGTGTTTGTCTGCAGCTTAGGGACTATTTAAATGTAATTCCTTTTTTTGCGTTCCTTGTGTTCAGTGTATTCCCGTCTTGCTATGACAGCTGGTGCTAGCAGGTCTCAGCAAAAACCCATCTGTTAAAGAACTGAGATATAATCCAAATGAGTTGTTTTATGAGATGTTTTACAAGCATATGCTTGCCAGAAGTGGGGAACTCTGTGGGGCATAGCACTCTGTTTTTACAAAATGCTCTCTCTTTCCCTTGCTTTAGCTATGGAATTGCTGGTTCTACCAATGTGACAGGAGACCAAGTAAAGAAGCTGGATATCCTCTCCAATGACTTGGTGATTAATATGCTCAAGTCATCCTTCAGCACATGTGTTATCGTGTCAGAAGAAAACAAAGATGCTATTATAGTAGAAGCTGAAAAAAGGGTTAGTAGCTTTAAAAACCTCTCAGGACCTGATTTCAAATCAGCCTTTACAGATTTATGTCTTCAAATGTAAGAAATGAAAACTGAGCTAAAGAATTCAGAGAGAATCTGTATTTTTCTGAGTACTGGAAAAACAAGTATTTTATTATTTTCTCTCAGCAGTTGTCCTTTCTACTACTTCTGCTCCCCAGATTGTTTTACTGACTTAAAAAAGAAAAAATCTTCTCCAGAATTCGTCTCCACCTTTTTTTTTCTCTCCACTCTCCTTCATTTTGTTGTTGGGGAAACTTATTTCATGCCTATTCCTCCTGATCTCTGGAACTGTGCTCCAAGTCACTTAAGCTCTTCTGTGAAGTTTTTAGTAGCTTTGTCAGGAGATCAAATAGTGTTTTCTCTGTGTATCAGATACTGAATTCTTGATTGTTTTAGATCTGAACAAAGATGATTTTAGAGCCTGAGAGATCATTGAGGCTTAGTGTTTTGTTCTTTTTCTTAATATTAATTGTGAGCTAATATGGTGTTTTTATGAGAACACTTAGCTATATAATAGCAGTATAAAGTGTTACTGGGCTTGAATAATTTTCTGGTGTATAGGATAAAATCAAATGAAAAGCAAACAAATGCTGTTGTTATAGATAATTGTCAAAATGATTGTGGATAAAATAACAATTTGTCTGTAGTGACAGGGAAGAACAGATTATCTGAAAGGTATGGTTAGTTCAGCCATTTTCCCTGCATTGGCAATTTCCTGTATCAGTAGGAATCCTTAATATGAATAGGCAGCAGCTATTCATTTTGAAAACAAACATGTAAACATAAGCTAATAAAATATTATTGTAAGACCACAAAATTGCAGAGATAATCTCTGAACGCCTGTTCATTTCTGAACACAAGGTTTCATTAAGGTTTTAGAGTGGAATGTGCAGTAAAGTGAAATGTACAGTGTGTTAATGTCAGGTGTTAAAGCTACTTTGTAATATATTTAATTTTAGATCTAAACAAAAAAGACTGATCTTCTTAATTTATCTTTTTATTTTTCCTTATAATTCAAAAGGCAGTTTTATTAGGGATGAGAAACATAGCTCAAATAGTACATGTTGTAGAATATCTGTCAAAATGGCTCAACATTAATTAAATATTTAAAGGTAAACTAATCATTAAAGATTCTTTTTGTAAAATGATATTGCAAAACTTCAGCTTTCCTATGTCATCATCTATAACTTTAGCTAAAGATTTCCCAGCTTCTTCTGTGACTGAAACTCAGACGGTTGACCAAAATAGTTTCAAACATAAGAGTTCAGTTTCCTCACAATCTATAACAGTCTCTTAGTTTATATTATTTTGTATTTTCCAGGGTAAATATGTAGTCTGCATAGACCCTCTAGATGGCTCATCTAACATTGACTGTCTTGTTTCCATTGGGACCATCTTTGGCATCTACAGAAAGGTAAAACACTTCCATGTAGGATAGGAAAAAAATATAATTTTTCATACTTATGCAGGTCTTGATGAAATATAATTGCTTATGAAAATTGAATAAAATCCAAATAGACTTATTTCTGAAAGAACCTTTCATGATCGACTTCAAATTTGATCTCCTGTTACACAGATACTTGTATAAAATGTTTGTGAGGAATAAACATTACTCTTAAAAGGTGAGAAACAAATGTCTGTGTGCAAACCTAGCTGATATTAATTATCCAGCTAAAGGAATTTCCCCTTACAAACAAAACAGGTCTTAGATTCCTTTAATAACTGTTGAGACAAAATACCAAATGATTGTGATTTACTTGAGGAATGTGTTTTCTGTCTTTTTTTCTTCCTTATTTGGTTCATCTGTATTAATAGTGTTTTCAGCCTGAGGATAGGCTTCAAATACAGACCAGAGCTGAAACATGGTATGTGCATTTAAGTATCTAATTCACTCTAAAGGGCAGAAAGCTTGTCTGAAGGAGCGTGAAATACAGGATTTACATGTTAAAAGATAGGGGGAAAGTGCACACCTAACTGTCCATTTTAATCATCTTTTCTATGTTGTGACACACCTCAAAGTGACTTTATTTTTACATGAAGCAAAAGAAAATAAAGTCTAAGTACTTTTCATCAGCTGTAAACTTCATGAGTCGTATTTCACTGACTGTCTCAGTGTTTTGCTTTGTGTTCATCATCACCTACAAGGAGGTACACAGCTCTGCATTATCTCCTGATTCCTTTCCTGCTTCCTGCATTCCAACTAGGTTTATATAAGAACAGTTCCGGATCAATGTATTTGTCTCCTCCATATAATTTGTATTAGCACATTCTGTAGGAATCTGATTGTGGAGCATGGAAGTGTTTGTGCTAGCTGTTGCATGGATGTGGAGTAGAAGACCATCCCTACCTCAAAGAGAGTCCAGTTGCATACTAACTGTAAAAAAGAAGTAAAATTGACTATGATCCGTTCCATTGCAGGTGTCCCCTGATGAACCTTCTGGGAAAGATGCTTTACAACCTGGGCGTAATCTTGTAGCAGCTGGTTATGCTCTCTACGGGAGTGCCACGATGCTAGTACTGGCTACTTCTGCTGGAGGTGTCAACTGCTTTATGCTTGATCCGGTAAGAGTATCTTTTTCATGGGAGTGGAGATGGGAAGCTATCAAGACACTGTCTATGAGAACAATTTGTCCCAAAAGAGTAAACTAAATGAGCAATTTTCAAATGAAGGCTATTGTGGAGAAATTAAATATGTTTAATGCTTATCAGGAGTAGCATCAAGAAGTTTTTGCGTTCTTCCTGAGTGCTAAAGTGAGTGTTAGATGTGACTCAACAAAGTGAAGACAGCCAAGTCAGTGAAGCACTGCAAAATACACTGTGTCAAATAATGTGATATTTAAAAATAAGCTGTTTTGTGCAATGTAGAATGCTCCTTCAGACTTGTCTGTCTCATTTCCTTAATGCTAGGACCTTAATACTGAAGTAAACTAGAGGAACAGAAATATTTAACCATCTTTTATGTCTTCAGATCTCATCATGATGTGTAAAAGAGTAAGTAAAGCATGTGAATGTGTTTGGCATTCTAGATTGCCTTGTCCGTAGCAGTTTTAAAATAAAAGGCGTATTTACCATAATACAAAGTGATTTGCTTTAGKGATGCGCTTTAATGTAGTCAGTTAATCAGGGTCTGCCACCTGCCTGCATTGAGTTTTTTGAACTTGTCATGATCATGTAGCTGGAAATAGAACTTGGTGTTCCCTTTTAAGTAATAGCTTAAGTAACTACATGCATTTTATCTATATTCAGAACATGGATTTCAGTGTATGTGCATGTTTGTTTGTTTTAACACTAACTGGAAATTTACTTCAATGAGTACTGAATAGCCCAGCCCTTGGATACAGGGAATAGTCCTCTTGACTGCATGTTTCTGACTTACAGTTAGACTAAGCTAAGAGGAACTTAGCTTAGAATTTTTTAATATCTACAGTTATTTGGAAATGTTCAAGCTGATGCTTCAGCCGACAGTCTTAATTCTTGAACTACTCAGAGCTGAACTTTTAGTATTAGTCTAGAAAAAGAATAGAGAGCTAAATAAATTCAGTCAACTGCATTTTTTGGCATAGAATAATTATATGAAAATGGGAACAGTAGTATGAAGAAAGTTCCATGACCCCAAGATTCACTCTATGTGTTCATCACTTCTCATCTAGACTGAAAATATCCATTTTTTCATAGGTGCCTTACTCAAGGTTGTATTTATTTTAAGAAAGTGTCAACTGTTGTAAATTTCTACTAAATTGTACTTTGGATTGTTTTCCCYTTGTCTTGTAAATAAATGCACAATTAAAATTAACAGACTGATTTGCTTTCTTACTAGGCAATTGGAGAATTCATTTTGGTCGATAGAGATGTAAAAATCAAGAAGAAGGGAAGTATCTACAGTCTCAATGAGGGCTATGCTAAATACTTTGATCCTGCAGTCACAGACTACCTCAAAAAGAAGAAATTCCCTGAGGTAAAAGATCCTATTTCAGAGAAACTTTCTGATGACAGGTAACACTCATAACTTCCAACTTTACCGTCAATCACTGTCTCATGTAGGAGGTACTGTTGCAGAGCTTGTTTTCCTTTTTCTTATCTATTTACAATGTATCTGTACATAGGACTATAATTTCAGACATTAAGTTTAAGACAGAAAAGGGGATTCAGAAGATTGTGCTGCTAGTTAGAATAGCAGTTGGTGTGACCAGATATTTCATCATCCTCAGTATTATCGCACTACACCTCCCTTTTTTTTTTTTCTTCTTCCTTCCTGGCTGAGCATGAATAAGGGGGCTGGAAGCCAAACAAGGCAGTTTGTGCGGTCAAGCTGATAGGAGAACTTTGGTCTGATGGTGAAGAAATTGCATCTACATGTGAGATGATAGATCACTACTTCCTCACTGCAGCCAGAGTCCATCCCCAGATGGAGAGCTGTGCGTGGGTGGCAATAGATCGGATCGTCAGTGATAACACAGGGTGGATGCTGAGGGGCCTCTCACTTGAAAAGCGCATGTAATTTCAAGGTCTGTTTCACAGTCATGTATTTTTTCCTGGTAGTAGGAGGCCTGAAGCTTGGAGAGGTGCCCATAAAATCATATCTGTTCTATCTTACTTCTGTCATTACTGAATGTATTACGTGGATGATGAAGTATAAGCATATATTATTGTTTGCTGTTGATGTCCGGTCTTGACTTCTGGTCTTACTTTGAAGACAGACTCATATTTATTTTCATTGCAGCAGTCTGAAGGAAAGCATCTTGCCATGCTTAATGTGTTTTTTATTTGGACATTAAAATATATTTGAAATATTCCACTATATTATATAAAACTATTAAAACATATTAAAATATACTACTATTTGGAATATAATGAGGAATTCATTACAGTAATAAACTCTAAACTTTTTCTCACCCCAAGAGTTATAGAAGGTGACAAAAATGAGTAGAAGAACCAGGAAAGATTGCTCCTTTTGATTTCTCTCCCCTTTTTTTTTTTTTTTTTTTTTTCTGTTACAGTGGGAAAAACTACAACATTTGTTCCTAGAACTTGATCTTTTTGGAACTAAGAATGCAGTATTTTCCTGGGCTTATAAGGGTTGACTAGAAGCTGTGAAACATTTACTGTTGTTGGCTCTGGCATTAATATATCCTGTAATCCTCTGTCAATCCTTTTTTGGATTTTTGATTTAGAAAATTAAGGGGAAACCAAAACTTTCTCATAGTATTTTGAGTATTATGAATGAATTGCAATGTAGTGGAATTGAGAACCGCTAAGACCTCTAAGAGACCACTATGAGAAGGGGGGAAGGGGGAAATCATAACTTGGCTTACTCAAAGATTGCATTTATTTAAATATTTTTTCTAGGATGGCAGTTCGCCATATGGTGGGAGGTATGTAGGATCGATGGTGGCTGATGTGCATCGCACACTGGTGTATGGAGGAATCTTTCTGTACCCYGCTAATGCCAAAAGTCCTAAAGGAAAGGTAAATTTGAATGAGCCTGATTATAGAATATGTTATGTTATATAAATATTTCACTATAGCATTGCAGTATTTTATATAACGTTGATTCCAGAGCATATTTTTACTCCTTGGTGGCTTGTGTCTCCAGTGCTCAGGGCTGGCTACTCATGCACACTGCCACAGATGACAACAGCCTGTTGTCAGGTGACTGTTCTACTGCTTCTGCTAAAATGTTTCAGCTGGCAGCYTTCTCTTTATCCCCAAACGTTTTCAGGTTACAAAACATGAGCAGGAACACTGGAAGGGATGTGTTGTTTGCACAGACTTCTCCGTACCATCCCAGCCCAAACTGTACTRTCCCCAACCATAAGACACATTGCAAAGCATTGTAAACAACCAGGATTAGGCTGAGATTCCTACTGTAAGTCAGTATAGCAGAATCCTAGAGATAGAGGTCTCGATTTAAAAAGCTCTGCCAAATAGAAACACATCTGCATCTTCTACTTGGTAACATTACCACATCTGGTGGAACTATGCCTGGCTACCTCTGCAGGACTGTGGTCACATAGAGAAAATCACAGCCGTGTAGGCTGACAAGGGGACTGTTTATTCAGCAAAGACCTTTCATCTGTTTTGCAATTTTCCATAAATTATTGCTTCAGGTTGTAGATAAGATGCAGTTATTCATTAGAGAAAAGGAATGGCACACTCAGGGCCATGGTTTTTCTTTCCTTCCAAACAGGCCTGTATGGTCTGCTGCTTTTTAAGTGTCTTTCTTACATACAAGCTTTGTCCTCCGAAGAAGAGCACAATGCAAACATGAACTATGAAGAAAGTACTCAAATTGGGCAACTCCAGCATTCACTTTCTTTTTTAAAAGAAAAATCTATGCAATTTCATTCTTAAATCAGAAGTTTACATTAAATGTGAAGTATTTAAACTGACCACTGCCACTTTGATTTTTGTCTTTTAGCTGAGACTGCTCTATGAATGCAATCCTATGGCTTTTGTTATTGAGAAGGCTGGGGGAATAGCAACAACAGGGCATCAAGCAGTACTGGATATTGTGCCTGAGGATATCCACCAAAGAGTACCTGTTGTCTTGGGATCTCCTGATGATGTGAAGGAGTACCTTGAGATTGTCAAAAAGCATTCAGCTAAGTAAAGCTATGGGGACCGTACAGATAGGAAGAAATGCCTTACAGCTGAACCAAAGAATACACTGTGCAGTACTGGAAAAGTGAACTGTCAGACCTCTATAGCTGGAGACCAAGTGAGCCATATTTTCATAACATTTTTTTAAAGGGAAATCTTGTGTAATTTCATTGTGCAATGAGAGGCACTAAAAGATTACATTAAAGGAGGCATTAAAAGTGAAAAAAGGGGAAAATATGTTTGCTTTCTTCTTTATTATTTGTACACAAAAACCACTGTGCTACAGGAAAATAGTGTGTTGTAGTTAGGGACTAGCTGCAGACTCAGTTTTCCCTAATGAGCTACAGACTATCACCAAAATACCTGATTCCATCTCTCCTAAAAAATTTTGGTGGGAAGATTCAGTAGCCTTTTACACTCAATGACCTCTTCTAGACCAATCTCTCATTCTTCTGTAAAAGATGTGAGTGCTAATGTGGATTCACACATTGTTTCTGGACTGTAGAAGTTACTAACTGCCTTTCAGTCTGGGCCTATTCTTACTAAGAATTAACATTTGTGAAATTTTGAATTGGATAGGAAGAACATGTAGACACTCTGCTATGATAAGCCCTTCTTTACCAGAAATTAGTTTGCTTGCCTGATGAAAGAGATGAGTTTCTGTTTTGTTACCAAGGCCATCCTCACCAGATGTGCTTTGTGTTATCTTGAGAGTGTGGATTACCACAGAAAGGAGAGATTGTGCTACACAAGCAGAAAGAAGTGGTGAAGATTCCCACAGAGCATGCTGACATTTAATATGCTGATTCTGAGCACACTGCTGGGAACATGACATTAGTGCCTGAGAGCTACACAGACAATCCAGCTATCTGGGTGCAGTTTATGGCTATAGTTTACAGGCTTTTTTTGCATCAGTTCAAATCTGGCAACATTTCTCACTACCCTTACCTTTGCCAAACTTGAACAAAGGGACATGCAGATTTTGCTGTTTAGTAGAATTCAGCTGATCATTTACCCAACTGATGCAGCCTACAGTTTGTGTGTTGGTGATTTCAGGTACGACAAACCATAAACTTGCCTATCTGGGGATTTACTTCTCTGTGAATTTTAGTGCAGATAGCATGTCTGAGCATGGTTATTCACAGAAAACAAGAAATGAGGGTGTGGATGGGAGGGACCTAGAGGCAGTGGCCTGAAGGTATGCTCTGTGAGGGCTTGCGCTCAAAAAATCCTGAACTCCCGTATTCTGAAATAAGCTAAATTTTGGTGTTTTTCAGGATGTGGGCAAACCTAAATGGATGTATATAGGTGTGTTCTCCAAAGTGATGGGGAGGAGGAGTTTTTGAGAAGGGCTAGAGGGCATACTTCTTGCTGAGAAGGCTATTTCCAATGAGACCCTATTAATGAAGATAAGACTCTCAGGGATCTGATCCATTTGGACAGTCCTGAAAATCTCCACTCAGCTCTACCTGTGCTCTAGCTTTTAAGACCATGCAAGCTCTCATCAGGCTCAGTACAATATCTAGCTCCTCTGTAGGCTGAATTGTAGTTTGGAAAACACAGTCCCTGGCCTACATACTTTACCAATACACATCTGCAAAATCAGGCATCCCACAAAGTGCAGTGATAGCTGCCATACTGTATACTTTCTGATTTCTGTCTTAATTCCCTTCCATGAGAAGATTCACACCCACCTCTCCCAGGAGGGTGCCCTTATGCCAGGCTGAGGGCCAATGTGAAAGGAGCGTGTTTGCTGACCCCGTCCTGTCAGAGCTGTGCCGTTTCGTGGGAGAGACCTCAGGGTGTGTGTGCGCAGCAGACGGATCCGCTGCTGTGGRGACTCCCGTGGCCTGGGCTCTTCTTCACCGGCTCTCATTTATGTTAGGACCAGAGCTGCTTTCTCTGTCCCGGTGAGCGCCCGACCTCTGGACACAGCYAAGCCCCCAACTTTCATAAAGGAAAGAATGTAATCTTCACATCTGCTTTGTCTTTTCATTGTGATTTTGAAAGAAAGAGCAAGTCCCTCTCAGTTCTTGACAATAAACAAAGCAGTAAGCAGTTACCTTCCTCACACGCTGAAAGACATCCCGAAAAGATCACAGGCATTTCCCTGTTTGCTCACTCTAGCACATGTCCAACAATACTTTAGAAAGGTCCAAGCCCACTAATGCAGCTATAGCWGATTTCTTGCTAAGAAGATCTCTAAATCTCTCCGAGGTCCTGGATGCTACTCCAAGAGCAAAGTACGTGGCTGMAAGTTCGTTTAGCCATGTGTAACTTATTAGATTTTAAGTATTTAATTCAATCTGTCTGCAGAGCCTTAGTTGGACACATTTTTTTTTATTTATTACATAAAGTAGAGCATAGCCAGAGGTCCTCCCAGCTTTTCTGTGACTGTCATATTTCAATTTTGAATACATTACCTCACTAAGCTGTTGACACAACCCAACAGCAAACAGAAGGTATCCACAGCAGACACTTCATATACTGAAAGTATTTCCTTGGCTGTATTCTGCCCTCAGCCACCTTGGGAATCCTTGGGCCGCATACGTCTATTTTTAAGACAACACACTGGCAGCAGATAAAGGTTGTAGAAAGGAAGGCAATGCTGCCTGTGTTTGCTAGTTTACAGTTCAGTAATTCAGTTTTTGGTGTTTTTATTTTTGTCCGTAAATTGACATTTTATACTTAGCATGCTCACATTAGGAGTAGGTTTTTTTATCTGTCATGCGTATATCATGGAAAGTAATCCTCGTGAAATCACCTGCAGGGAAAATCCTTCAATCAGCTGGTTCTGTAGTTCAATTTCCAAAGCCAGCTATGTCTATTAAAGTGAGATGGAAAAATTTCAGTTGTTTCCATGTCCATCTTCAGCTGCAATATTACCTACTGTTCTGCTCAGATGCTGAACCATGGCATTTGGTGAAAGGTCAACAGCTCCAATTTCAGCTGCACCATTCAAACCACTAACATTTAGATCCAGTTAGAAGAGGTGTCACCTTTAGGGCACAAGGCAAGCCTATACGCCAATAGAAATATGAATCGCCCCTGAGAACTCTTATGCAGTTATTACGGTTTACGTTAGAGGACAAACCTTCTACAGATCTGTCAAATTAATCGTCTTTAAACCCTTTTTTATTGACTGGTGCTGAAGACTTATAAAGAGTCTTCACATATTTTTCAACAATCATCTTATTTCCCCACCCTCCTATCTGCATTTGAAAAGTAATAATACATATAGTTTTAATAGTAGGGGTCTCCAAGACAAACTTTCTGTTACAAGTGGATCCGAACTTTGTCTTTTGACCAGTGTAAAAGATTACTTGGATTCAACAGTAAATAAGTAAGTTCTCCATGTGAATTTTTTTAAACAAATATTAAAAGTCATGGCCTCCCCTGCTCCATCTCTTATTTGCTAAATTGATTGTGTATCCCATTGGTACTTTAGCAATACAGCACAGATTGCACATTAAAAGCACTTTAGCAATGGTTGGGCTGAGAATTGCTACACTGATGAAATAATTTACAGAATGCAATGTACTGTATGTGAAGCCAGGAGAGCTCTGTTTGCCCATATAATGCAAATTCGGTCCCATTCTTCTACTAATAGCATCACCACATGCTACTGTAAGTTTTCATAAAAAGTGTTTTTAAAGAAAGAACGTTTAACCTGGCAAAATATACTCCAGGTATTCTTTGCATGATGGCAATGGTATTAGATACTTTTAACTAGGTTATCACAGGAAAGAACAAAGGATTATTCAGTTATTTTCTTCTTCCACCACTGTCTTACATGAAAAAGTGAAAACAAAAAAAAAAAAAAAAAGTAAAAAAAATTTGGCTGCTGTGCTATCTGAGTAACTGTTTACCAGCCCGTCCGCCTCCTTAGAAACACGACATGAGAAACATCCCAAACATAAACACACATGGCATAAACAGCACAGAACTATGTCTTTCTACTTCTTGGCAGTATTCAGCACTGTTAGCCTCCGAGACCYTTTTTTAAGGCTAATTTCAATGTCCCGAAACTCTACACTCAAAGACCTTTATGAATCTCCAAGTAATGTACAGTTTTAGGGTGGAAAGAAGTCTTTTAGAAAAATCCAAATAAATGCTGAAGGTTAGAAAAGGAATGTAAAGGAAAATCAGAAATCTTTTCTGATGCTACAAAGATTATTAACAAAAATAGAGCTAGATAGACATATTAACAAAATAGAKACATACTAACAAAAACAGAGCTAGAAATAAATTTCATTATTGAATTTAGCTTGCATGATTTTAGCCCATAACTTGGCTTAAATAAATAACATCAATAAAACTTTTCTGCTTTAACTTCAGCTTTTCTTGTTTAATTTGTGGGCTTTCCAGATCTTCAGCTTAAAAAGAAGACAGTGCTTCTAACAAGTAAAATGAAGAATGTGCAATTGCCTCACCTGAGTGGGAAGATAATGCTGTAATTAAAATCTGTAATTTCAGCATTACAGATCACATGTACCTAGCTCACTTACTTGCATACCTGCCTTCACATTAGTATCATGGGATCCAAATATGTTGCTTGTAAGGGAAATGATGGGAGAATTTTATGTAGAATAATTGCAAAATAAGACATACCTATACTTAGATTTTGCACCACTGTAACAAAGCTGTCTTAAAATTCATTTTGTGAGTTATGACACAAACATGCTTAAATCAGATAAGCTTCATTTGTAAGTTATTGAAGAGATAATTACTTAGTAACCAATCAAGCCACAGTTTACTAGTGCTTCTCATTTATACAACCACCACCATATTACAAATAGCCCAGACTGGGAATGAAAGTCATTAAAACATGATTGTAGCAGACTAACCGGCAACACAGAACACCTTTAATAAATGCCTGTCTAGATGCTCARTGCACTCTTTTTGTAAAGTTATCATGTCAAATATCTCCAGTGACAAGACCCAGCCCTGGCTAAAGCATTTTCCATACATGATGCATTAATAACCCCCACCCCCACCCCGCTGTTGGGTAGTTGAATACTCCCAGTTCAGAGACAGGCAGTGATACAAGCCTGATGCTCAGCTAAAAGCACCTGTAACCTGCCCAACCAGCCACTCCGCTGCTTCTGTCAATTCCCCTGAGAGATGCTGGAGGCCTTGGAGATCCCCAGGCTCAGTGTCCACAGAGGAGGCCAGAAGCAGAAGGGGTCGCAAGAGACGGAGGGGACGGAGGACCRGAGCTTCGCTGGCCAGTGATGCAGCACCGGCAGCAGAAACTGCCTCAAAGCGCGGCCCCAGTGTAGGGTTGGTGCACACATCACTAGCTTTGCTACCTGGGGAGGGTGGCCGAGAGGCGGCGTTCGGCATCTCGGGCAGCTTTGCGGTGTCCCAGAAGAGCCGGGATGGGTGCAGCTATTCTGAGCACTTAACCACGTGGTCTCAGGGACATTTTAATAAACTCAGAGCAGCAACAGAGCCAACAGCTTCTCCTTAAAATAAAAGAGCTATTTGGGAGCACAGCACGGCAAGGAAGCGACCTGTGTGGGTGAGAAGAGGAGAACCTGAGTACCCAGCAAAAATGTCTGACAAAACCCCCTTCGAAACGGACATGCTGACGCTCACGCGATTTGTTATGGAAAAGGGGCGCCGAGTGAAAGGAGCCACAGGGGAGCTGACGCAGCTGCTCAACTCCATGCTGACAGCCATAAAGGCCATTTCCTCTGCAGTCAGGAAGGCAGGTCTTGCCCACATGTGAGTCCTACTTAAAAATACGGGGAAGAGGAGGAAGAGGAGGAGAAGGAGAAAGCAGGTAGAGGAACATTGCTTGCACAGAGAAAAGGGCAGGGATTCCTAAATACATTGCAAGCGTCTTTTTTAAGCCAAGTGATTGTAGGCATGAAGGCAGAGCATGGGTTATCAAGAGTGGGAAATGGGAGATCTCCTTTTCTGGAACATTTTAAGGTTGGGCCCAAGGTGGCCATTTAGACTAATTGCTGTTGTGTAACATTTTAGCCTTCAAACTTGAGTCAGAACTTCAATGCACTASTGTTCATCTCATTATCCCTTGTAAATGTTGACATTGGTGTATTTCTAAATCTTTTGTGAATTTACAGAGTATCACATCATTTTTATATTTTCTCCTAATGTGCAAGCACAGTGCCAGACCTGTGCAAACCAGGGCTTGCCTTATCTTGGGAAGTCCAGATCCCTGGACTGCAATGTTGGCAGTATGAGTAATAGTATAAAACAGTAGCCCTATGGGAAATGTCACGTGAATTCCTGAGTATATCTCCCCCTCTTCCCCCGAGTACTGTCAGTGCTGCAGATGGGAAGACTTAATATGAAAAGTGCCTCATATGAAAAGTGCACAGAGTAATTTGACATCTAGCATTTTAGAAAATGCAACCAAAGAATTGGCCTAGTAAAATCTGCAAAGAATTGAACCAGTTAGCTCAGCTTCATGCAGCTTATTGGAAAAGACATCAATGCAAAATTTTTAATGGTGCTCTATCAGGAGCAGCTTAGAGGACTAGAAATCACTAATAAAACTGTATATTTAAGATATACATTTTTCGGTTTATGAATTTAAATATATGCTTGTGTATGTGCATTTGTATATATATATACACAAATATATATATAGTACAAGAGAGACATGGAGCTACTGGAGAGAGCCCAGCCTAGGGCTGCAAAGATGATCAGAGGGCTGGAGCACCTGCACTGTGAGGAACGGCTGCGAGAGCTGGGCCTCTTCAGCCTGGGGAAGAGAAGACTGAGGGGGGATCTTATCAATGTGTACAAGTACCTGATGGGAGGGTGTCAAGGGGACGGGGACAAACTCCTTTCAGTTGACCCATGTGACAGGACAAGAGGCAATGGGCAGAAATTGAAGCACAGGCAGTTCCGCCTGAATGTGAGGGGGAATTTCTTCACTGTGAGAGTGACGGAGCACTGGACCAGGTTGCCCAGAGAGGTTGTGGAGTCTCCTTCTCTGGAGATCTTCAAGGCCTGCCTGGATGCAACCCTGTCTAACATGCTCTAGGTGACCGTGCTTGAGCAGGGAGGTTGGACTAGATGATCTCCAGAGGTCCCTTCCAGCCTTACTGATTCTATGATTCTATGATATATAAAAAATACATGAAAATACACATCTACACACACACACACACACACACACACACACACACACACGCAAGGAGATGGGGACTACATCTGTGTATGGAAGACAATTTATTTCTTTTCTAGCTATGAAAACACCAAAGCATATGACACCTGTTGGTTGGTTTTTTTGCACTTCTGTTGAATGTTTGGTCAAAGACCTCAATGATCAAGTTAAATCAGTGCTATCCACCCTCATTTATTTTGCAGGTGTGGAGCGTGATGTGCAGTGAGTATGTGAAATTTGCTCATGCTAAAAAACCGAAACAAAACAGAAAACAATGGTAGAGCCAGAGGCACCACCTCTACCTGTTCCCTACCTCCTGTGCCCTGCCTGTTCAATGGTATTTCCTCTCYGTAGTASTATGAGGTGAAGCTGCACAGTTTTGTCTTTTAGAGGAAAAGTTGTTTTCCCCTCATTTCAATCTTCCAATAGGCAACATCTGAATTATTTAATGACTGGGGGGTACCACTGGTTTTGTAAAAGCAGGATGGCCACCTGAYCTACAAAAATGGTGGCTACTGGTTCAGTGGAAGAAAGCGCTCTTTTTTATAAAAAAAGTTTCAGGTGACGACAAAGGAATATGCAAACTGCTCAAATACACAAATGAGTAACTTATACTATTCAAATTACTGTAGGCAGCCATGATCTTTTGGAAAACCCTGTTGCAGACTTCCAGTGCTTGTGGTTGGCTTCCATCTGTCTGCATGCATGCCTCTATTCCCCCACAAAAAAGAGCTAGAATCTCATCTTTTGAGAAAAAAAAAATGAAGCTAGAGAGCTCTAAACTTGCTAGTCCCTCTAAATCAGAGACTGTGAGGTGACTTTGCAATATTTACAATATTAACATTCATTTTTAGTAAATTTGCCATTCAAAAGATAAGAAGAGCTTTTTCAAAACTATAAGTTTAATTTGGGAACCCTTGCTTGGAAACTCATGGTCTGGAGAATGGGTGCTCAGTGCTCCTTGAAAATCCAGTTCCTGTCTCAAGTCTCAAATTTGGCATGCCAAAATGGAAGTACTCAAAACACCAGGTAGCTCTGAAAAGCTCAGGCAGCTTTGAATCAAAAAAAAAAAAAAAAAAAAAAAAAAAAAAAAAAAAAAAAAAAACAAAAAAAAAAAACTTACCCCTTCCTCCCAACCAACATGAAAGAAGTTAATTAGTTGCTCTCCTCTCTTCTCTTTTTTTCCCACCATAATGAATTATGCCAAGTAGCTGTTCCCTGTTTGATTCCTTATACTGCCAAGAGACCTGAACCACACACATTAAGTCAGAAGTGTAGTTTCTGAACTGTCAAATATCAGAAATATATATAATTATTGTACTATTAGAACCATAGGTACAGAATAGAAGCATCAGCCCAACACAATCCTATGCCATGGCATAAAACAAACAGATCTTGATTCTGAGATAGAGTTTAGAATGAGGAATTACTCAGAGGAGTCTTTCAAGCTCCTGATTTTGGGGCAGCCAGGGACCTACAGGATGTGGATTAAAGGACTATCACAAAGCACTGAACAGCTATACAAGCTGTTCCAGAGGCAGAAGACTAACTACCTCTGCTAACTACCCTTTCTCCTTCCTCAAAGGTCCTGCTGGTTGGACRTCCTCACCCAGGAGCCAACAGCAGGTGCAAACGGGGCTGCTGGGAAAGGCAGGCACCTGCTCCTGGGAAGAGGTTGGTGGGAGATCACAACTGGACGAAAAGGACCATAGCAGAGCTCAGAAATGATGCCAGCATTTTTGTTCTTTTTCATACCCCCCTTTTATTTTCTAACAGTGACTATCATCTCCCAACGAACCTTAACAGTTTGAAGCCAAAGGTTAGGTGTGGAAAGATGAGCAGGAAGGAGCCATCCTGACTCTTTTCTTTTCCTCCTAAAAACTGTAATGACTCTCCTCAGTGCTTCAGGTTTCTTAATATTTTTGCTTTTCTCTAGGTTTGGCATTGCTGGCACCATGAATGTGACTGGTGATGAAGTGAAAAAGCTGGATGTGTTATCCAATTCCCTGGTGATCAATATGCTCCAGTCCTCCTACAGCACCTGCGTCCTGGTCACAGAGGAGAACAAGGAGGCCATCATCACCCCCAAAGAAAAGCAGGTCTGTGCAGCTTCTGCTTTCAGGGGGTTTTCAGCTCAGGCAGCAGCAGGTGGCACTCTYGCTTCAAATATGAAACCTGGTCCCATAACCAATTCTTGAGGGCATTCAGCAAATTGGCATGATTATTTCATTGCTTTGATGATTAGCTGTGGTGGAGACACAAGCCCAACCGCTAAAGGAGGTGTTGGGGGGAAAATATTATTAAACTCTCTTGAAGGGGTAAGGGAACAACAACTTTGGAGCTTGTAAACACACTTTGGATCCCAGGTTTAAGTGTACTATTACATTTCCGGACCAATACTGTAGCTGTTTTGAATTATGTTATTATTTATGCAGAATAAAACAAGGTGGTGGTCTGGCAGGACGAGGATTTAAATTGAATGTCCAGAGGAAACATGTCACTGCTTCAGCAGGGCTCCCCGAGAAGGGATCCTACTGCATTGAGACAGTGCTTGCACCGATTTACCATTCTCCAAGACCATTTCTTTCTTTCTTCTCACCCTCATATCTCACATTATAGGCAAATCCTTTGTCTCAGAATGAAATGTAAGAAAATCCATTTACTAAAGCAAATTTAGTAAATTTGCTCTCTTCATGTGCTCCCTTCAGGATGACTCCTTTTACTTTTGAGCTGTTATTGTGCTGCTTGGAAGCAACTTCTCTGTCACGCAATTTCATACTGTCTGAGTGGGARCAGTCCCTTCATACTTTGCTGGCTGGCCCAGTGGGCAAAGGGCAACATGCTGCTGGGCCAGCTGGGCCAAAAGTGCAGCCTTCCTGGAGGACATCCATCAGGCGCCCTTGAAAAGCCGAGCACAGTCATAAAAACATGGAGTTTACCAAGTAAAGGGAAATAATACTGCAAGTCAACATTTCATTTAATGCTTCCCTTGCTACTTCTGTTTTAGGGGAAATACGTGGTATGCTTTGATCCCCTCGATGGATCATCCAATATAGATTGCTTGGCACCGATAGGAACAATATTTGCTATCTACAAAAAGGTAAGAGGATGAACAAAGTCAATGTAGCACGATTCACTTGGTGAAAACAAAATGTCTTGGGTATATTAGCTTACCTAGTTTCACTCCTAGGCCTTTAACGTTAAGCACCTTTGCGCTCAGCAGAGCTTTAGAAAGAGCAGATGAGACAACACTTGTGATTCACCCGTGCTAAAGAGTTTCCTGAATTCCTAGTAAAGGGACACTCAGCCCTGGGAAATTGCTGGCACTTCCTCCTTTGAGACACACACACATACATTTCAGTAACTCCCTCTCACCTTTGGTCAGCTGGTTAGCTACTTTAGTCAAGTCTTGCTTGCTGCAGGAGAGCTGAGGGATGTTGTGGCATGGAGCCAAACCTGCTGGGTGRCCTACAGCTCTGTCTTCCATCATGGCTACTGTTTATATTATTTGTCTTCCACGATATGAAGAGGGCTGAGGCTGAAGCTCGTTGCCCAGACCACAATATGGCTACCAGAGCAGTGGCCTTCTCGTGTGCATTTATGCACCTGGCAATGACGAAGTCCCCCACAGGATGTCGAGAAGTGGTCACTCACAGCTGCCAGAGCCCTGCTCTACTACTGCTCTGCGGCCAATTAAMAACTGTGAATAGTTAAGAATTGCACCAAGTCTTGTGATTTCACTGCTAATCTCCTGGTAGCTGGTGTTTTTCCTAAAGCCTGTGTTCACAGTCTCATGACTGTGGGAGACTCTTTTCTTTCTTTCTTTCTTTCTTTTTTTCTTTCTARGGTAACTTTTACAGCCCTTGTGACTGCAAATAAATGCTTGCAAACTGAAGTGCTGCATTTCGAAGCACAATGATATCTTTTCAAGGCCCTATCTCATCTTTTAACCCATCACTTCCAAGCCAGTCATGATTTTTTACATGTCAGATAGGTGATATTCCAATCATCACCAATGAGAACACGTCTACTAGTCAACCATGCACAGTCATGGCTCAAGCCAAGCAGCGTGATGGCACAAACCCAGTGGCTGCCTGCAACATTAATTTTTAGCAAGAGCTCCTGTCACAGGGTCATGTAGGCAGGCCAACTCTCTCCAAGACACCGTTTGGGTATGGCTTGTGGGAAGAGCAGAGATTCTGCTTTGGTTTCTGCAGAGAAGAAAGCGGAGTTACAGGCCATGCCACATGCCACACGCACACTTCTGCCTTGTAGACAGAAATGGGGCCCTCACAACTTTATCCCTAAAAATACAGCCTAAAAGACTACCCACCTCCCTATATTTAAAGTAAGTATAGCAGACAACACAGCTTTTGCCTAAAGATAGTAAGCATGTCGCTTTACAAATGTTAAACAGTAGTTTGTTTTTTTTTTTTTTCCTGGAAGGAGTAGTTTTGTGTTTAGTTTACTCTATAAAACTCCAGAGTCAGGTGGTCAGTATGGTTCAGGTAACTCACACATTGAAGTACAGATTAAACTTGTCCATAATCTTTAACTCACTTGTTAACTTATGCAAAAGCTAAGGACTTCCTAGTTTTCCCTAGGATTTTACTTCAGAATAGCAGAATTTCCTAAATAATTCATATTGGTTCCAAACACAGAAGTTTTCTAAATTTTCCATAATTGTTGTTCTAATATACATTAATATATTGGTTGTAAACACTGCTTTTAAGCTACTGTTTTTCATGTGGGTAAATATACTTCTGTTCTGTGTAAAGAGATATTGACATTGCTTAGTGTAAATTCTTCATACTCAAATGAAAACAGTGCCACTAAGGTGAAGCACATTTTTTTAATTAGAAGAATAACTTATCAATTTCCCTGTAAACACAGAAGCGATGTTGCATTCACAGATTTTCACTTGGATAATTCTTTTCATTAACATGCTAATTCCAAAATATATATTAATATATCCTATCTCAAATAAGATATTTCATAGAAAAACTATTAGCTTCTAACTTCAAACCCTTCAAAACAAACAAATAATAATAGGAGCTTTAATAATAGTTGCTGTAGAACAGTGTGAAAGGACATATCTATCCAAATGGATGAAAATGCTTTAAGAAAGAAAATATAAATCTAYTTCAAGCCATTAAACTGCAAGAACATCATTTTGGAAAAGCTAGAACAAGTCTACTTCCAAAGGATCATTCTCAGCACCTGTTTGATATTTGGAAACTTCCAAATCTCAGATGTCCACCGGGCTGCCTTTCTCACCATACCAGTGCCTTAACTTCATTCCCAAAGGCACACACTCCAGAACTGAAATACTGGCTTTGTTTTAGGAAGAAGAAAGTCAATGCTTTTCTATGAAAACCAGACTCCGTCAACACATTTCAAATTTTAATTTGATTCTCTATTGCTGCTCCTGGTCTCTAGCCAGGACCACTGCCACAGCCTCAAGTATAATCACCTCCTGCCAGAAGACCCATGTATCAGTTTCTTAGTAGATCCACCAGGAAATAAATGTCATCTCAGGTTTATTTTGTTTTCCATCTGCCTTTTTCCTCCTGAAGGATGGAAAGGATTGTTAYGAAGTGTGTGGGTCCACACAGTGGGGCTAAGAAGGAGATCTCCTGATGCTTTTGCAAGTGAGGTCCTCAACACCTTGACAGTCACTGCCTGGTGGGATGATCTCAACTGGTAGAGTGTCAGGCTTGTGGGGATAATAAGTATTTTTTTGCCTGGATTCTTACTCATTTTTTACCTTGCTGAGCTGAATCTACAACACACAATTCACACTCCATCTATGTGCTATGAATGCTGCTTTGCTTTATTTCTTTACTTTTAATTTTGTCCAGATCCTCAGATGTATTTTCTTCTTCCTCTCCCACCATTGCCATAAGGAATATCATGTTGTCCYCACAGAGAAGGTATAAGGAGTCAGAACATTAAACACATCGTATGAATGCAGACTTGGAAACCAAGGCCTTCCAGAGCTACTTCCAAAGCTGTAAAGTCCCAAAGTGTGATCATACATGCAAACATACAGGCAACTCAYACATGCAAAAATTTTCTAACGTGGGCATCACCTGAGGGTCCTGGATTCCATGGATCTTATTTCATCTGCTTCCCAGCCACAAAGCACTGAAGTGACTTTGTCAGAGCTTGAACGTTCAATCTGTGCAGTCTTTATATTCCAAAGACTATTTCAAAGATTTGCATAAAGACAATTACTTCACTATCTCCGTATCCCAGCCAACATGTAACAGAGAGGAAATTCCATCTGTACACAAGGAAGAAGCAAAWATATTCAGCAGATATCTGAATCTCCTCACCAGCTTAATTCTCTGGTTTGTTTTGTATTACATAGCACTYGGCAGGACATAACTACTGCAATGTTAACAATTACATGTCAGCTGATCTTTAGCTTTTTTATACTTCARTAAGCTCTGCAAAAATTTGTTTGAGGCTGAACTTTTTACCTTCCATTTGGAAGGTGGCTCTTCGAAACACAGTTGAAGCTAAAGACTGAAAACCAAGTGAATTCTGGCCAAATGTCCCTCTTCCAAGGGAGAAGTTYCTTTGTTTTTTTCAGAATAGTCAATAAATTTATGGTTTCTCAGCCATATAAACAGAGACAGAAAAAGCACTCAAGTGATAGAACTGAAAAGCTCATCTCAAAAAAACATGTTTTAAAGCAACATCAGATGTAACCTCTAGCTATATATACTGTATATAAACACAATGTCCTATAAAACAAACATCTATTGTATTTATACAAAATTAAAGCAGCATTGCTTTTAATTTTTAATTAGGAAAACGTACAAAAAGCTATAAAAATTGAAATATGTTTGCWATTAGTTGTATAAATGTATGCTTAATTCTGCATTTAATATTTCAAGTAAGTCTGCTATAAACAATATTGCAAGCTGAAAAAAAGGGATCTCTTCTACAGAAGGATTTGGCAATATAATGGGAGTGGGAGGAAGCTTTGAGCAAAACACAGGGAAKAAAAAAAAAAGAACCTCTGAAACCTAAAGCAACAAATGCTTTCAATCATAGTCTTTCAGCTGAAGGTGAAAACATTTTGATGTGGAACCCATACATGGCCCATACATGCCATGAAAGATGTAATTTCRGTGTCCCATGCGTCTGCTTTTCTCTAGGAGCAGGCATACAGCAATGAACTGTTTCCAACCCCACTCCCTCCTTAACCCTGGCATTTCATCCTGCCAGGGCCCTGTCAGGCACCCTTGGACCTCCTTACCCCCAGAGCATGGCAGAGAATTTATTTCAAGGTTTTTATCTTTCTGTGGAAAAATTCCATGGAAAGTATTCTTGATTTTTTAAAAGAATTCACTAAATCTTAATCAAAAGTTTGATTTCCTACACAAAACAACCTCTAGTGATTTTGCTTTTGTTTTAAAACAGACAGTTTGGGACAGATCTGAGATTTCTACCCAGCTGYTACTCAATCTAATTAAGTCCATGCATCACTGAGAAACGATGTGAGCTTGAAATAATTAAATACTAAACCAGTGCATTGACACAGGGACTGAAGGGTTTCTTAATTTAATTCCTAMTAAACCAGCATCAGAAAATGTGCAGAAAATCCACCAGAACAGACAATTCTTTTCAGATTAATTATTAGACATTAATATCAAGCATTCCCTACYCATTTTGTTGTTGGCTTAGGGGAGAGAGAGRAAAAAAAAGTGTTTAAACAAATTGCCCAGGAAGTGCAGGCTGGAGTCTGTATTCCTAAGTACTCTAGTCTCTTCTTCTCATCCCACCAATCAACCCCTCTTGTGGCTGAACATTTGAGAACTGTCTGGAAATATTTATACATTACTGTGTAAGATCTGCCTAGGCTATTTTTGTTCAATGATAACCAGAATATCAAAAGGGAATGAGTGTTGGAAATTGATACCAAATTTAAAAACTTAAGTAAAATTATACGAGAAAGTTTTATATGAACTTATACATGCATAGCTACGCCTGCACACACATTATATACCCAGACACATATATCGTATACGTGTGCACATTTAGCACACTCCAGTTACCAGCAGAGACCTATGCACAGTTTTCATCCTGTCATGTTGCATCACCTACCCTTTTACTCTGTTACTGGAAGCAATCTGTCTGTAAAGCATGAAATGTTGATTACTGAGTTCTCCCTCACGGTTATCACTATAAAGAATATCAGTAAGGTAGCTCATGCTTACGATTACAGAAAAGTTAATACTTTTTTTCTGTCTCAGATTTCTGATGCTCTTGAATTAATACGCTAAGTGGTAAAGCTAAGGTATCAGCTTTGTTGCATGTATCATATTGACCACAGGGCTTGTATAAAATAAACTCCCACCGTCCTGTCCCAGCACGCGCTTATGCTTCTACCAAACTTGTTCTGAACTAGCRGGAACCACCTCTATTTTCACAGTTTCAAAGGCCTAGCTGACATACGAAGGAAATCTGCGCCAAGTAGCTGTTACTGAAATGCGCTCTTTCCTCAGGAAACAAACGACGAGCCCTCTGAAAAGGATGCTTTGCAGCCCGGACGCAATATTGTTGCTGCAGGATATGCCCTGTATGGCAGTGCTACCCTGGTGGCCCTCTCCACTGGGCAAGGAGTGGACTGCTTCATGCTCGATCCGGTACAATCATGGTGTCAATAACACTGCTAATAACCTTTAGAGTTTACCTACTTGGGTCTACTCCTTTTTGTTGCTCCTAATCTCTGAACCTGAGTCTGTCTATGCCATTCTCCTCTCACCACCTCTTGCAGCAGCCCACCCAGCAGTACTTGATAATATTGGTGCRTGTTGGTTGCAATACTTCTGTTTTTATTTCTGTTTTTTCTTTCTAATCAGTGAACAAGAGTAAGTTAAACAGCATATGAGACCTCATTCATTCAAACCAGACTGCTGGATTGCACGTAGAAACACATGAGAAAAATTTAGTCTGGTCAGTGTCTTTGCCTCCATTCCTGTATTTTGTTTTTGCGTTTTCTGTTTGTAAAAGAACCTCTACTTGTTCAGTGTGCAGATTGGGGCAGGGGCCATTGGTTGATACAGTTCGTGCATGGATGTGTCTGATTTACTGAGAGCAATTTAGTTTTATGGCTAAGTGCCCTAACCTGCATACTCAATTTGCAAAAGCAGAATTGTGCCCATATAATCAGATATATGTTGTCCCTCAACACCCAGCCCAGTGACCCCAGAAGAGTTACTGAGTGAATGGAAGGAGACAGCTCGTATGAGAAACCAGCATTAGATTTAGGCAATAGTACAGAAATTCGGTTTAATCAAAGGATGGATTGTTTTCAAAACTCCACCTTCTCTTTATCAATAAGTTCAGTAAAGGGATCATTCTCTCAAAGGTGGACACTTCATTCAAACTCTGGATGGCAACTTCTGGGGGAGCTGGCCACTTCAGCCACTTAAAGATATAAGTAAGATTAAGGAAGGTAAGCAAGAAGAGTTCAAAGATCACAAGGCAGTATTACGTCTTAATTTGTAACCTCATTTTTGTGGATACCAAGAGAATGGGTTCCAAAATCCACCAACTTTTGAGGTTAGCTGGTCTTCATACAACAGGCTAACAATTACAGCTGAACTGCTTTTTGTTTACACCACCCATATGGCAAGTTTTCTTGACCTTAACACCAATTCTCTGATTTTGAATCTGTTTGGAATACTGTGAAGTTTATACAAGACTAGTGCCGAAAGGATCAAGCTGTGCTAGTGTTTCTGCGATCTCTAGTGTGGCAACTGCTATGAAAAGTCAACAAATGCTCTGCTGCTTGCTTATAACTGGTCTCTGCTGTTCTTCTGTAGGCTCTTGGGGAATTTATTTTGGTGGATAAAGATGTTAAAATTAAGAAGAAAGGGAAGACTTACAGCCTCAACGAGGGTTATGCCAAGTATTTTGACCCTGCAATGACAGAATATTTACAAAAGAAGAAATTCCCTGAGGTAAGGAAATAGTTGCTCTGTACCCAATTCACCGTGCACATTCCACACAGTCCTGACCAAAGGGAGCTCGTGCGACTCTCTTGCTGAATTCAGACCCCATAATCCTTTGATATCATCTGTTTCATTTTGTAGCTAATGTGTTAGTTTACAGTGCCCTGACATGTTTAACAGCTTATGTTTTGGTAAATAAATTCATAGCTAGTCCATTGCCATGCAGAGGAAGAATTTTAGCAGGAAGATGATTAAAACCATGTACAGGAAGATGGTGTTGTTAAATTACAATTTATTAATTATTTGTTAATTATTATTAAAAATGTACAGGAAGAATGAGGCTTTTAAACAAACCTCTGAAACTGTGCCAGCAAAATATGTGTATTTGAATAGGCAACTCAGTCACATGTGCAGCTGCACATTTGGGGCTAGATCCTATTTACTGCTTGGAAGGTGTTTGCAGGTATCTGGGAAGAATAACCTTCTTCTTCCTGTACACTTTTACATCTGAGATACAGTATAACGCTTGCACTGACTGCTTGACTCTTACAGAGCACAAAACAACCCATAGGTTAATATAAAGGGGTGGGAGGCACAACTTCGCTATTTCTATTGTTAAGAAAATTATATCGKACTCTTCAAGAAGACAAGGCTGAGAATTTTCTATGTCTGATGAACATCCCCGTGGGAACGTGTAGCTCTGTATTACCTCTGGTCAATGCTACAAGGACGCAACACAAGCTTTCAATGTGGAAACCAGGAAGCCCTCAGGAAAGTGTGACTATGTGTGACCATTAAGCCACAGCAAAACATGGTGAAATATAACCCCTCAAGACTGAATTTAGTCAGGAGCCTGGTTTTAATCATCTTCCTGCTAAAATCAAAAAAGCCATAGGATTGTTTTTTAAGCTATTAATTGTTAAGATATCTTATACAGGGCACACATAAAAGCTGATGCAGCCAGGAGAAAACTTCAGGGTGCTATACAAGGAAAAGGCAATAAGACTTCAAACTATCTATGGGAAAGATTCCTTCTGAGCAGTTCCTTACTGCACTTACAAGAGCTGCAACACAAGAAATGCAGCTCAAATGCTGATGTCTGGGCACAGGCTSTTGTGCATATTACCCTAGATAGTCTCTATAGAGTGTGTCACCTCGCAGCATTTTACRTATGTTTGGTGAGCTGCTTTGAAACTCCAAAAGGAGCTTTCAGCCAAGCTGTGAGGGACATGGAAGCCCCCTGCACAGCCTTCCCGCTTCCCCAAAACTAACCCAGATGGGAAACAGTTTCTGGGCTTCTCGTGCAATCCATAGTCTGCTGAGTTTCATATTCAGTACTATGCACTGAAACTCGATTTACTTACATTTTTACAAATCACTCATGTGATGTTTTAAAAAAACCTAAATAAGTAAACAACACCAGGCAAACAGGAAAGGTTAAACAGAGATTTCAAACACTTAGGGGAAAGACTGGACAGAGAGCAGTGTATCTCCACAGCTTCTGCAAGGACAGCTCTATCATGTGAGTCACTAAATCCTTAGGTCAGGACATACAGGAAGAACCTCATTTACAAACCCTATTKAATCTCAAACTCGTGCTCCATTTGAGAGAAAAGCATCATTTTGCTGACTYTTCTAGTCAGCAGATGTTTTTGTCACTTTAAAGCAAGCAGCACACTAACGCACTGGTAAGCCAGGGCCAGGGCCAGGCCAAGCCAGGCACTAAATTCAGTTACTTGCTAGTTGCTAATATCTTTTTTTCCCCCTCCTTGGTCTTTTTTCCGTTTCCTCTGTCCCCTAGTTCTTGGTCAACATGCTGTTCAGATGACTCTGTAACATTGCCTTAGGAAAATGAAAAGTAAAAATAGAGCAGAAAAACAAAGTATGATGATGCCCATAACATATTCCTTGTTCTGTATCACTGTCCTGGACCACCAAACATAACAGATGGCCCTTTCATATAGAGTTTCCTTTGCTATTAAATGAGAGTGTCCTGGATGAGACATTTTGGACTACATGCTGACCATCAGAACTTCTCATGGACTGCTATTCACCTATGGCATCAAACTTGAATTAAAAGCGCTAGAAACTGGACACTGTTCTGCAGATCAGCTATAAGCCTCTTACCATTGCCATGTGGATCACAGTGGGAACTATTTGTCTAGATTCAACCATTTCTTCTGTAAAGAGAGTCCAAAGTAAAGCTACTTTTTTTGTTAAGCATCACAGAACTTCCTGCTGCTTCATCAGCTTGAAGAACAAGCTGCTGTTTGCAAGACTCCCTGTCATGGAACCTGCTTTCTTCAGCATGGTCTGTGTAACAGGCACTCCTGACATAAAAACTGTGTCTGCACAAACTTCCCTCTAAATCCTTTCAAAGTGACTTCTTCCAGTCGTGCGTGCAGGGCCCTAGTCTCCAGCTGGTGCTAGTTCATCAGTGGTAGAACAGACAAACATACCACAARCACCATCATACTTTACAATTCCACTTTATTTTAGCTTAATTTTCTATGGCTGCAAGAGAAAGAGTCTCATGGCAGCACACTGGCTGAGAGCCGTGCAGTGGAGACCCACTGGTTAAGGACCTGCYGTACCAATGGCACAGGAACAGCACCTGGATGCACAGCAGGAAGCCTTCTCCTGCCAGCCCAGTTGTGCCTGAGTGACATGAAAAAGCTAAGAAAGGCACTGTGCTTTTGTCACTGTAATTATACATACTGAAGGTGGGATGCAGAGAGTTGCTGTTGTAGTCTGTAGGAAAGGGATTTTAACTGCTACTCTCCTTGTCATCCTAGTAATGCAAGAAAAAGCTTGTCTTGTTCTCCTGAAGAGGAACATGGCTGTCACACAAAGTAGTAGAAGAGGTGAGAAAGAGGCTTTCATCATATCATGAAGGGAAAAAAATAATAATAATTAAAAAAAATCAGGGGACCTTTATGTTATGAGCCACTTTCATTACTTTAGGTTAAGCAAAGAAAAGCAGCACGAAGAGTAAAACTAAGAGCAACCACAACTTTACTCAAATAATATGGATATTGACCAAGGGAACATCAAGGCTCTCCAGCTTTTTCATTAGCTTCAGCTGAACCAGTGTGAACTGCTTACTGGGTAAACACAGTCTGGCATTAGAGAGAACTGGATATGAACTTCCCTAGCATTCGTGCCCTGTTATTTGGCTTGAGCCTGGGCAACGTGCCAGCAAGCAACACCTATTAACAAGTGGCTATACTGGAGAAACAAGAAGTTTTTAAAGGGACCAAACTAAAGGGACTATTCATTCCTCCTGTACAACTAGCTGGATGCTAAAGCAAATAATGAAAAAAAAAAAAAAAAAAAAAAAAAGACTTAAGTTTGCAGTTCAAGTGATTAATGTACCAGAATGGAGCAGTTTCTGGCCTGTATTTTTCTCAGCACAGTCCCAGCACTACGCTGAGCAGGTGACTTTCTATCAAGATAGAGACAACTAAAATTCTCCATAACATTTCGCTAAGTTGATGTAACACTGTCTGAGTACACCTAACCTGCATAAATGACCTGCATGCAAAYAGGAATCCCGACACATCCCAAATGCATTTGATTTCTACATAGGTAGCTCAGCTGGACAGCTCGTGCTTGGCAAGTTTTATACTTGTGGGGTGCAGTCTTCTTATTTGATAGGTAGAATCATAAGTATGATTCTTAGCAGCCTGTGCCTTTTCGTTATCAATATTCAAGTTCAACAAACTTTTCTCAAGACCTACTGAAGACATCATTTTCTGAAACTACAAAAGAGAATCTTCCTTTATCTGTACTTTTAAAACTAATTTTAGATTATAATCACATCTTTCCCTAAAAATTATCTTTTCTAATACTGCAAACTTCCCTTTGGCCCCTCTTTAAGGTGTTTTTTTTTCTAACCTCAGATTTTACAGCTGCAAGGTCACAGCTGTGAGATGCAGGAGCTATCATTTGATGTCTAATAATGTGATTATTTGAGGGTAAGCCATGGGAATTAAGGAATCAAATCCTTGAAAGTGTTGTTCAGCTGTATCTGAAAAAAATATGACCAATAGCCAAATTTAAACAAGACAAAGAAAAATAACAGCTCCAGGTTTTATCCATCAAGGTTTTTTACTGTTTTCCTCTGAATTTGCAACAGTTCTTCTAATCTGTACAAGAAGAAAGCAGCTTGGGAAATGGCACAAGTGCAGCTGAACAAGCATTACATAAGCCGAAATAGTTCCCTATTCCAATTTTACTACCAGCTGTAACAAATATCACAAGCCTCATATTTGGTGGTGTTCTCATGACTCAAGCTCCTATAGCATTGTACTGCGTCACATTATGTAATTACACAAGAATCTGTTTCCATTTCAAAATAAATATCAAAACTTCACAATTGCACAGAACAGTTTGAAAAAGTGATTTCAAAATAGAAGGACATGCTTTTCTTTATCTATTTTTTCTCCTCTGACCTGCCTATTTGTTTTTTTGCCCAGCTAACCTCACAGTTTTGTTGGGGGCCTAATGTGATGCCCTCATTCTCTGAGTTCGCTTTGCTGCACAAGTTCTCTCCTTATTTRTTTCTCCAAAACTAGTATCAACACAAGGCAAGGTTTGTAGATAGCAGCAAGACCTATTATTAGACAACTGATCCAGATGGGAAAGAGCATGCAGAAGCCCTCTTCAAAGTTTTAGCATTGCACTATGCAAATATTTAGAGTATTAAACGTACACGAACCTCCAGGCTTTGGTAATTTTCTGGGAAAGGCCAGGATTCCTCCTTTGCTTCATTGAAGAGGGACTGAAAGATGTCAAAAGACCCAAAAGACTTTTTGGTATACTAGCTTTCAAAGAGCTTTCCTTCAGTTTATATCTTTATTGTGTATTTCCTCTTCATAAAAGTCTCTCATGTGATGTTTTTCCCCTGTTGGAGTTTATTTGGTGTATATTACCTCCTATTTGTTCAAGTCACCTTGCTCATCTTCTGTATTTTCCACCTTACCATTTTTATCATCAGTAACTCTGACATTGATGTGAATGTTTTCCTGACTGCTCTCCCTAAAATGACATCTCCTGCAAAACCATTAACGTTTAAGCTGAAAGTGAGAAAAACTACATTCATAAAGAGATTCCTATGTCCCAAACTGAGTTCCAAAATGGATGCTCTGACCAGTTTCCCAACTTGGCAGGTAAGCTAGAAAGAAAACAGCCACAGTCCTCTGGGAATAGTCTAGACTTGTAGCGAAGAGTGACATTTTCCCCCTCACCCCATGACTTGGGAGCCAGCAAATGATCAGTAGTCAGCTGAACACCTTATTCAGATCATGGGAAGATGCTTTTTCACTCACTGTGAACTTGCTCGTTCACAGACTGGAGGTTGACACAGTATTGGTGTGCACTTCAGTCAGTAAGTGCAGCTCTCAGAATCTCACAGTCAATACATTTTAGAAAAAGCTAAATTTTTGGCTGGTTTAGTCATTTGGAGTCCCATAAACAGCAGCAGATTTAAGCAACTTTGATGTCTGTTTATAAAAAAAATTACATTTTGTTGTGTTACCAGCTGCCTAGTCTAGTAGATATAAAACCCTGCCTTATGTTTTTCAGGATGGCAGTTCCCCATATGGTGCCAGGTACGTGGGCTCCATGGTAGCWGATGTTCACCGTACATTGATGTATGGTGGGATCTTCATGTACCCAGCAAATCAGAAGAGTCCTAAAGGAAAGGTAAATCATTAGTTGACCTACTTCTGCTTTTCCAGGAAATATAAAGGGAAAGTTTAAATATCTAGATGGATAATTTTCCATTCCTGGAGAAAATTTTTCATGGATATGATGATCAGCAGTACAATCTACAATAATTCTGAAGGCAAGAAATTTTATGTGTTTTTAATTTACAAATCAATCAAATATAGTTCACTGAAACCAAGATCTTGATACATTTTTCTAAATAGAAATCTTTTCAGGCCACAGAAGTCATTTCAGATATGTACCTACATCTAGCAGATACAAACTGAATAGAGAGAGATCTATGTCCTTGGGACTGGCAGCTGGAGTCCYGCTTGATACTTGAAACCCCAGATAGGGTTTTGTCCAGTGTTTGGACAACTGAGTCTGCCCATCTCCCATTTCTAATGAGCATCAAGCTTAGTGTTACCAGCCCTGAAAACACAAGCTTCTGCTAACTGACTAAAGAGCTCTGTTAGTGGAAGGGGAGTTTTAYGCAGGCCAAGATTGATGTTCTGGGWGGTTGGTTATGATTTCCTACATGGAGACCTCTGCAAAATACAATACAACTTAATGTAGTGCAATGCCAAACAGCAACTCCCTGAATGTGTGGGCCATGGACCACAGTCAACCTCAACTTTTCTGCTGGGGCATCAGTCACGCTTGTTACCAAACTTCTAAGATCTGATTATACTGGTGGACCACCAGTAACCTGCAGATCATGCTTTGGAAGTGACTGGCTTAGTGCATTCACAACTTTATGCTGTGCTGACTCCAACAGCTTCTTCTGGTGAATATTATACCTGAAAACTCTTTTTCTTTTTCTTTTTTTCTTTTTTTTTTTTTTAATCTTTGGCTGGTATATGCAGGAGTTTGCCCTCATAAATCTACTTGTCCTATATCCTATGGTTGTATCAGAACATACTGATCTATGCAGTTCTTTAGGGAYGGAGCACTATTGATTCATTTTGGTGAGCATTTGTTTATAATTTGAAGAACATCAGATACAGAAAATGCAGGAGATAAGGAGAACAGGAGAAGAACTGTATTCAGAATACCCAGAAAGTGTTGTCATATGTTTATATGGACAAATTTGGTTTAAAATTTTGATATAGCATCTCAGGCGGAAAAAAAAGTAAAAGGAAAAAATTATTAAATGCTGGGCATCTGTATCAGAACAAGAGATGGCTAGAATTTACTGCATATGACAGAAATGGACTTGCTGACTGGTCTCTTCAAGTTAAACTCTTTGTTTGGAAATCTACATTAAGCCATTGTCAAAAACAACAGRTGAGAAACAGGAGAAAAGAACAAATGTATAAAGTACAAATATTTTTATAGAAATGAAGTTTCCACATGAGTTAGCCTGCACTGGCTACTAGATGTGCATTGCACTGCCACAGAAGGGAGAAATGAAACAAACAGAACACTGTCATCATTACAAATGAAATTTTTCCTTCCTTCTCAGAGTCCAGGTGCCAGTGAAGATAATGTCCTTAACCTCTAAAAAGGTCTGAGTGGATACACTGCTTTTTTGACGAGCCCACAGAAATTTGTCTGGAGCAAAGAGGCCCATGCTAGGTTTTGAGGCTGATTCAAAAGCAGAAATAGGGGCTTTCTACTTTCTACAGGAAAACATATGGAGTGGTTAATGGATTTCTGAAGCAAAGAATCAGGACCCCAGTTCACACAAACTTTTTTTCAGAAAGAAAAAGCTTTGTGGCTGACGCCCTGATCATTCCCCTAAAAGACAGCCTATGCACTTAGACAGGAACTGAGAGGAAGAAAATGGGACTGGATTTGGTCCAAAAGTTTTAGAGTAAATGTAAACGATAAGCCTATAGATTGCTTCCTGTAAGTTAAAGAAAGTGAGTATAAAATGATGGGTCAATCTTTTTGCTTCACTATACAGAAATAAGCAATGCCAGAACCAGCCAACCTATAGATGCTCTCTTCAAACGGGAAATGCTATGTAATATGTGCAGTTCTCTGCTGCATTAGATATGCTAAGCCTACTGAAAGACAGGAGGTYCCAGTCCTAAGCGAGATTTCATTACCACTGGCAGGAAAACCACTCTTTCCTCAAGCCACATAGTCACAGTGAAATCACAAGAAACTCAGCTTGTGGCTCCCCAGTGATACCACCATGGCTTTCTGGCTCGTGACTGTTCAGAAGCTGGCCATGCTCTAAGGAGAGCCAGTAAGGCCGTCCGTTCCACGCTGCCTGTCACGCAGACTCTGCTACCAGAGCGTGCATTTCAGCACGCTTCAAAGACCAGAACGAAGGCAATGTGAGCTGCTTAAGTTCATAATAGATCATAGTTTTATTGCAAAYAGGGTAACAGAGGAATGGTAGGTAGTCAAATCCTCTGTCCAATCCATCCGCTTGTCCCTGTATACGGTTGTGTTCTACCAGGCTTCCTTTTCCCTTGGAAAACTTCCCGCTTTTGCACAAATGAAAAGCCTTTCCATGATTTGCACTACTGTTTTTGTACATCATCAACTCATAAAACACAAGTGAAACATTCAGCTAAATCTACAGACATAATGTGTGAGAAATAATGTGTGCTAAAAACCAACCAATTATCCTCTGCACCCTTTCAAACTTAGAAGCTTTTGGCCTATGTCCTAAGYAAGTTTGCATTCAACTAGAACMCAGGCATARCAGAAGCTAACTCTTTGAATGATAYGAACAGATATTAGGATCCACTGCCTTCATACTCAAAGTGAAAATGTGCTTTCAGTAATTACTGAAGTTACCTTTTTAAAACAGAGTTGCTGTCTTTCTGAGTGCAGGCCACTAATATCTATTCACATTTCTGAAGAACTGCAATAGCAACCTGAAATTCAAGACTGGGAGCATCAGATTTCAAACTCTAAAATATCCTGACTAAACACAACATAATTACCTCAAGCTTTGAGATAACAAATCAAGCCTGTACACAAGAAGAGACTTCGGCTTTTGTTCCCTGATATTGTTACTGTTCCTGGCTTAACCATGCCACTGATGACTGCAGGCTGAGCAGCTACTCTGACATTTTTGACAAAATACAGCTTCACTGATGCTGCACACCAATGTGTCAGCTTGCAAACTGGGGTGCTGGTGGGAGGATGTGGGGTCAGTCTGCTGTTCCTCAGAACAGAAGGTGTGAAGGGAGGCAGCGGGAGGAGAGGAAGGAAAAAAGGGCAGATGCTCAACATGAAATCTGCCAAAAAAAATAAGGTTAAGGTCTGGTAAGTTTTTTGGTGTTATTTCCTCAAATGCAATCACTCATTTCTGCTTTCCTTCTAGCTCCGACTCCTCTACGAGTGCAACCCAATGGCCTTCATCATCGAGCAGGCAGGTGGTATGGCCACTACAGGGACCGAGGCAGTTCTGGATGTGAAACCTGAGGCTCTTCACCAAAGGGTCCCTTTTATTGTTGGTTCTCCAGACGACGTGCAGGAGTACCTTGCTTGTGTACAGAAACACCAAAAGAGCAGCTAAAGGCATTTCCACATCAGACCTTCCGCATTTGTCTACCTGAAAAGCAGTGCAGCTCAAGGTGGTAGCACTTCAATACCCTCCTTTCCATTAAAATCCCTCTTAATGAGAACTTGAGAAATAGTGAGAATGGCTGGTGAGGAAAAAAGATCAGTTTTATTTCTCCTTGCAAACAAGCACAGAATATTTTAACGGTGATTTCTTCAAGTAAATGTAGAAACAGCAGCAATAGCTACTCTACTTTATAACATTAACAAAGTGAGTGGATTGTGTCAGTTCCCTCAATTCATCTAAGACGTCTGACACTGCAGTTGCTGGAGTTGTCTGAGGCTGAAGATTTTCAATGCCAATGTTCATAATGTCATTATCTGGATTTGCTGCCAGAGGTTTTATTGCAGGTGCTTTCACTCTTCTCAAGGCTGACAAGATAAGAAGTCCTGCTCTGTCTGAAAAAATGTTTTTAAGTYCCAAATTATATTTGTCTTGGGTAACTAATAAAGATGGAAATACAGCAACYTGTTAGGTAATTTTGGTTCTCATGTGAATGGGAAAATACCTGATTCCCAGACAGGTAACCTTTAATGGCATAAACTGCAATAAACCGTTGCTCAGAATGTGACACTCGGATCATCCCTATCCCCCATTTATCCATAGTCTCCTGGAGCTGAAGATGAGCTACTGCCACAAAGCAGTTGCTACTTCTCTGATTTCCTTTATTTTGAAAAGCACTCATTTCAGATTTAAACTCTCCCCTTTATACATACCGGTGTTAGCTTCCTAGCTAACTCTAGCAAACTCTAGCACATTCATCATAGTAGAATCAGCTCCGAAACACTCCTGCATTTATTAAACACTGTGAAAAAAAATAAGAGAAATGTATGACTACATTAAGAGTGTGAAAATGGAAGTTCAGGTCACTTCAAAAATAAAGCATACCATCACTTCAACCAGAGTTACAGCTGATCCCTTTATAGCCCTCCTCTCTCTTGTAGGCTTCATTACATGGACATTTCTTTTGGCAATAGTTTTGCCTTAAGCAGCTCCTGCCCCAGCTGCTCATTTTCATCCCTGCTCCATACCTCCAGCTGTGTTTGTACACAACTTTCTTAATAAAGCATCGTGAACTAGATTAGGACATAGATAAGAGTTTAAATACCACTAGATGGAAAAAAAAATCCTCAAATAGTTGTTTTTTAAAATTACCACCATGTTCTATTATTCATAAAGGAGTAACAGGCTGAATAAAGGCAGACAGAGAACTATACAGAGCAGGTATTTACTCTTAGTTATTGTTATCCCATGGGTCAGGATGTGATTTCAGTACTATTTCAGGTATCAAACTGCTCTTTCCACAGGTCTTTATCTGACACTCTCTAAGGCTGTAATACTGACAAGAGACTAGGATCAGCAAGGACACCGTGTGCTTGTTTATTCTGTTCTTCGTCATGTGCTTCCTGAGTCTTGGCTATCAACAGCAGAACACAAGCAAAACTTAACTCCTGGAGACCAAAGAAGAGACAGAAAAGACTGAGACCATTTAGTTAATGGYCAAGGCAGCCTTATGCTGTAATTTTGCAATCTGTGAAAGCTAGCAAACTAGYTCTATTTTCCAGCAAAAATACACAYACAAAAATATACATATAAATRTATAAAAGCTCAAACAAAAATATGTGTTGACTTTTGCAATTTATTGAAAATCTYTTCTGCATTATTTAAAACAGAAAACTTTAAACCAAGCAGAACTCAAGGGTAGTCTAGAAATGCAGTAGCACCTGTACCACACCAGGAGAAAGAGCACGTCTTGTTTCCAGTGGTCCAAGAGCAAGGCTTAAGGACAGAGAGAGAATGAAGCAAGCACAAAGTGGCACTTCCCAGTGTAACTGCAGGGCTTCTAACAACCACTTGTTTAGAGATGTGCCGAATAAAGGCTGTATTGCAACGGGTGTAACTCACACTGTGACCAAGTTCCCAGCTTTCGTGCTGACAGTTAAATCAGTATCTGCATACTGCACTGCTGCAGTACTTTAGTATCAGGGTAACGACATTGGCATTGCCTTGATATAAGCATGTTTTCATAGCAAAAACTGCTTATAATCCTAGCTGCTAGCCTTTCTCCAATTTATTTTTTTCTGYGCTTGCACCTCTTTTTAGTGGGGAATCTAGTGCTAGGTAACCAGCCTTACAAAAAAMTGTAGTTTTGGTAGACATTGATGATTAAATGATGAAGTCCACAGTTTGTGGGCTGCTGGGCAACTGGTATCAAAATAGAGATCAAGATTTTGTCTGAGCTGAGGTTACTCTCCGTTCGGTAAACCACCCATGCAAACCCCCAGCACAGATAGAGAAAGCAGTGACTTTCTTTGCTGTTAACTGTGGTTTTCTGTCACCAGCTTCCCACTTCGACCTACTGCACTGAGGCTATTTTTCCAGGCCATTACATGTTCTCTGTTACCTTGAGAGTATCAGAGCCACCTRGCAGCTGGTTTATTCTGAGGAGAGAGAGAGAGAGGAAATTACTATCGTGGTTTGATAGAAAAGGCAAAGGCACAGGTGGTAGGCTGCAGGCTGGGGGAGCCCAGCTAAGGTGCAGCCCCACATCCTCCTGCTCCTGGGCTCAGCTGGCTGCCATGAGGACAGTCCCCACTGACAGGAGGGGCACTAAGATTTCAGCGGGAGGAAATCTCTCTCTCAAAAACAAAAACAAAAAACCCCCACCCGAACAGGTGGTTTCGTTTTACGTGTCTCAGGCACATAAAAGGGGAACTAACAGATTGGAAAGGAACTGTGAAACCTTTTTCAAGCGCGTCCCGCTCCGGCTCCAGAGTGTCCTCAGCTGGCAGAAGAGCATCACTCAGATAGAAACATCACTTCAAATGGCCTGATCTGATGAAAAAGTCCTCCTTAAACTAGAAGACTGGAACTGGAAGTTTCCCTTCCCACCACGATGCCTGCTCAGAGCATTTCCTCAGAGATATCTGACAGTAGCAAACCTCAGGGCGCCTGTGGTCCAAGGTCACCACAGAGGAAGCCCTCACGCGGCTGGGCCACAGCTCTCTGTCACTGCCAGCTGCAGGATGTCTGAGGGCAGCTAGGCAGCTGAGAAAAGGAGATGCAGCACTTTTTATTAAAGAGTTAGAGTCCACATTTAGTGATTCGAGAGCRGTGGGAATGAGGACACACCAAGGACAGTCTCCAAAACTGCCAAGAGGTTAGGAAAGCCCAACACCCACCAGTGCTGACTGCTTGTCAGGAGGAAGTTTCCATTTACTGAGGAAACTGATGCTTTATATTATACCTCTAGCAGGGACTACCATGACACAAAAATAAAACTTTTGGTTTGCATAGGTGCACTTATATTAGTATGTATTTTTTGCAGTCTAAATTTATATAGAAACCAACTCCAGCTTGATTCCTGCTGACTTTTGGAGAAGGATATGGAAAAAAATGTATACTTCTTATACTGAACGTCTTATATGGCAAATGTGACTTTTTTTTCCTCTTTAAAAAGCACTGCTTTCCCATCTGTTGCCAAATCTAATTAATACTTCCAATTTCAGCCCATCTTTGCATCCATTTCAGAAGTAAAATAAAAGTAAGTGACCTGTTATTGTTCAACAACAGACGAAAACCCAGAAACCCCACCAGTCACCAACAAGTGAGCAGTTGTTTACTGACTGCCTTGACTGGAAATTAAGTTAGCATGAAGGGCCAGCCCCAGAGAAGAACGATGGGCCTTGTGACTTAAATTGCAAGATCGGGGATCAGAAACAGGTCGGGGCTGACACAGTTCCCACCGGCTGTGCTGGGAGCACTGCTAACCCAGCACCGCAGCGAATGGAGATGCAGCCACAGCAGCTCCCCTGAGCTGGGCTCATCACCAAGCCCGTCCTTACTAATGCACTAGCACCAAAATGCTTCTCTGAAATGCAAAGCAGCTGAAACAGAGAGGCTGTTTCAAATATTGGCTCACATGTGTCTTTGAGCATTCACATCAAAGGTCTGCACTCTAGTCTGTTTTCTGCAAAACACGTAAGCACAGAGGATTTTTTTCCATTTTTGTAAAAACAACTGATACGCCTGGGGGAAAAAAAAAAAAAAAAGAAAGACAAGCTTTGCTTCATATATGAAATGGAAGTAGTACACTTCAGGCTAATTACAGATGGAGAAAAAGAAAATTTTCTTACCTTAATTAAATTCTACTACTGCTTGGGTTAACTGTGGAAAAAAAAAAGGTGGTTGGTACATATGGGCCAGAAAAGAGAGATTTAAAAGGAAGTAATGCTGCAAACATAAATATATCTAACTTCCAGAAATATCCAAAGCCCTCCAGTAAGTAAATCAGAAAACAAAATTAACATAGAGACAGAAGATCTGCTCACAAATAGCTACCAACAGGTAGAGAAACCCGCAGCCATTGAGGACTAGGTCTGCATAATTCATGCCTCGTGTCACCACAGACAGCCCTCACCAGTGCCATCTATTTCTGCTAAGAATGTTTTTTGATTTTATTCCTAGCTTCCTGAAAATACAACACTGATTTCAGAAAAATTAAAAAAAAATAATAATAATAAAAGAAGACACTTAAGCCAAGTCTATATCTGAATCTATATGAGTCCATTTCAATATCAAGGAAGTTGAGATACCTCTGTGGGGTTTTCCTTGTTCAATGTAATGATTTGCATCACGGTTTTGCAGGATGCTGTTCATGAGATGCTGAGTGGGTTTCTGGAAGCAGCTTTTACAGTTCTGGCCGCTATTACTGACGAAGGGTGTTTGGGGAGCCAGCTTGCAGAGGATGCTGGCCAGGATAACCAAGTACTCACACAACGATAAAACAGAGCTTGGCCTAAACATTTCTTGTCAGCTACTGCGCACATTGCTGTGCAAATATTTTATCGCTTTTGAAGAGACACCCCCACGGTGGAGATAACGAACCCACTCAGTTATTCACTGAGCTGTGTGCTGTGCTCTGGGCTGAATGTGCCAGGCCAGCCTAATCCCAGCCCGGGGCAGGACCGTTCGTGATGTCTCATTGATTCAGCACTATTAAACTCAACTGCACTGTCAGCACACGTCCTGGAAAGGGGGAAGTTAACTTCTCCCCACACCCAGCAACAGCAACACTGGTCTCATTAGCACGTGCTTTAAAAGCCTAACTGTAAGATATATATGTGCCAACACTTATTAGGTGACGCACTATCTGTGTTTTGCCATTTTGATTGTTTGGTTTCCTGTTTAGTTCCTGCATGGACAATTTGCTCCTGCTTTTAGTAACCTGGCAGAGAGCAAAAGAAGAGACTGTTCAAAAGAAAAGAGAACAGAAAATTTAAAGGAAAGAGAATGGGCTATGTAGCCAAAACCAGGTCCGGAATGTAAATTTAGCTTCTGCTAAAAAACAACTTGTATTTTTACCTTTGAGCCCTGTTGAAGTTACATTTTTTTTTTTTTTTGGGGGGGGGGGAAGAACCACCCAAAACAGATGACAACAGTGGTGTCCTCTCAGATGTACCTGCACAGCTGCTAATCTGTTGCATGACCCTCAATAAGCAGCTTCATTGCTTTCAGCCTTTTTCCTCTCCCACCCTTCAGCTGTGTGCCAGTGTAGATAAAAAAAACTTAGCGAGGAGGGAGATTTTTTTGCTCTTTAGTTTACTTAGAAGCTAACAAAACAAGACTCTAAACTTTATTGAATTACCTACAGATGCTGCAATAAAAATAACACTCCCTAATAATTACCAATGAGGTTCCTGTGACCCTGAAATGCCCTGTTGCATGAGAAAAATGTGATCTAACCCTCCTAACAGCACTGAATCAGAAGACAGGCCCTCTMCAGTTCTTTCTGTCACTGGTGAATTACTAACAGCAAAATGGTAGTACTACTTATGCTTAATCTTTGCACAAAGGCATTGTAATTTCATTATAAACACATACAAGTTTCTTTCAACTGCAAGAGAAGACTAAGTATTATATTAAATCTCCAGAAGWCAATATAGTTTCATTAATCATAGCTGAAATTTTCAGTGTATACTTCCTATTTGCCCCAAACAGCTGTTAGCCTGTGCTTTATGCTCGAATAAAGGAAATAGACTTCAATACTAATAAACATGACTGAGTAGGAGGAATGCTTAAAGGGCTTTCCAGAAGAATTTGTATTCATAATACTTGCACTTCTGTAATACTACGGTAAAAGTKTTTGGTATGTGCTTGCACGTAAGTGTAGCTAACAAAATAAGACACCTATACACACAATGTGTATGAAGTCCTGTGTATGACATGAAATAGATTCTTTTAAGACTTGCTACCAACAGCATAAATTCTTGTACTACAAAGAGAAGCAGCAGTATTTAAGGAATACACTTCCTTTGTAATAGTGAGAAGCCATGCTTGACTAAGCAGCTCTGAAGGCCCTTTTATTGCATTCGCAGAATGGCTGAGGTTGGAAGGGACCTCTGGAGATCTTCTAGTCCAACCTCCCCACTCAGCAGGGTCACCTACAGCATGTTGCACAGAGTTGTCTCCAGGTGGGTTTTGAATACCTCCACAGAAGAAGACTCCACAACCTCTCTGGGCAACCTGTGCCAGTGCTCCGTCACTCTCACAGGGAAGAATTCCCCTTCACGGTCAGGCAGAACTTCCTGCGGTTCAGTTTGTGACCGTTGCCTCTTGTCCTGTCACATGGCACTACTGAAGAGTCTGGCCCTATCATTAGATTTAGGCATTTTTAAGCAACAACAAACGTGATACCCATAAAGGTGAACACCTAATGACCAGCAGCAAGGAGTTCTCAGCACCCTGCTTCAGCATCCCTTCCCCACATGCACTAAGTTGGATTCAGTGAGTATGTAACAGCCTAGCATTTGTTTTAAACAATTATGTTCTTGCATATGAATTGTGCAAGGTTTTACTAGTAATTAAAAGAAACCAGGACAATCATTACATCCAGAACTTAAACAGAGTATTTCCACTATAGATTCTGAAACTGCTATTTTCAGACCTGTAAAATCATAGCCCTAATAGCTTCAGAGGGCCCCTGTGGCACACCTCAATCCGTTTCACCTTGGTAGAACACACATTAATGCAGATGAAAAACTTCAAAACACAAAGTTAATTCCAGACAAATGCCAAAAGCTTCCCACACCACATTAAGCACAAGGACAACTCCTCCCCCCAGCAGGCTGTGGAACCTTCTCTTCTTTGCTCAAATCTTAGCCCAGCCACTGACTTTCCCCCAAAGCCCTCACAGACCCAGCCTTACCTGGAAATGTCTTCTGCAGGTGGCTGGAAAAGGAAGCAGCTGTCCTTCTAACTTTGCTCTGTCTTTGACCACTTCTTCCCAAAGAAGCAGGGCTGCAGAACAGGAACCACAGCTGCAGCCCTATACCTGATGATACATCTTCATGCTTCTACCACATTCATTTCCCAACATTACTTGATTGGGAAAGGCTGTTATGTTTTAATAAGAAGTATGTTTTGGCTCTCCTGAAGAAGGTGAGAACTGTAAATGAACAAAACAGGGAAGAAATACTTTAAAAAGAACCCAGTGTTTATTTTATAAATGCCTGACAACAGCATTTCTTCAGGCCTTGGCTCACAAAAGTTGGAAACAGCTCGTCAACGGAAATTAGCATGGTGAAAATAAGTAACTACCACAGAAATAAAAGTTTAAGACCAATCTTTTTGTAGCTTAGCATGAACAAAAGAAACTACAGTCATGTTCCCTGTGAACATAAATGAAGAGAGCATCTTCTGAGGCCCCTAAAATAGTGGGAATAACCAATCCATAGATCAAGTCTCTACCATATGGTGAAGCCTTCTCCTCCCCAGACTGAAGCTGCAGGTTTGGCTCCCTCTCTATGTTCAGATGAGCCTTACTGAATGCTATTTAGATTAGTGCATGGTAACATCATTCTTCCAAATACTTTAAGTACTCCTGCATCTATCTGAAATTTCACTAATGACCCCATAAAGCACTGATTAGAGAATGAGACAAGACATCCCCACTAATTATTTCATCTTTAACCAAGCCTTTCTTGAAAATAGTATTCTAGATGAATCTTAGCATTTACTGCTATGACTTGCCAATATACAAAAGAGGAGTAAAGGATATTGGGACAAACAGCAATTAAAAATTGACTCTTAGTCTGTCCTGTACCTTAAAAAAGTGCAAAGAGAGCYACAAAGTAACACATCAGCTTTTATTAACACAGCAATCAGAGTACCCTCAATTTGCTTGGCCAATAGCCAGAAGTTGCAATTAATTTCTAATACGTAAAAACTGATTAATCAATATTAAACTTGAGACACCTGGCAGGATTTTTGATTTTTATTAAGGAGATAATTAAAGAGTGGATACTTCATAACTCCATATACAAAAGCTATGTTTTTTTTTCTCTTTGTTTTTAAGAGTGCATAGGGGTTCCCATTTTCCTATGTCTCCAGTTGTCTCAGCATGATTTACTTGCTGAGTGTTCTAACGCAAACGACAAGTTAATCATTCACTACAATAAAACTTCACTGATACAACTCATCACATGTTTGGCTTCCCTGTGAAGTTTCAAACAGAATGAGACAAATATTTTTTCATGGAAGTCCTTCAGAAACGTTACTATTTTGAAACCTGCTTTCCCACATGGATTGGGAAGGGGAGTAGTAAGCTTATTTACTGAACTGTTAATGTTCAGAAAGGAATTTAATATTTACAAAGAGGAGAACAAATGCATTAAAGAAAAACAAAGTTATGTTTTACTTAGTTTTCACAGATAGGATGCAAAAGTGACATTTTTTTAAGGTAAAAAGAAATAGATTCTTACATAAGATTTTAATTCATTTTGCATTGGAGTTCAAAAAATAACAACTTCATGCATAAGTTTAATAATTTCTTTTCGTAGGTTTCCTTGCCTTGAGGACATCAGGATCTTACGAGCAACTAAAAATAAACACAGTCCTTCACCAGACAGATGGGAGAAACTTGTTATTCTTATGAGACCTTTACAAAATGCCACATCTAGCCAAAAAGCACCCGCCCAACACAAAACCTCTTTTCTTTCCAAATTTAGTTAAAATAGTTCATTTTCACAATGAAGATGAAAGCAAGCCATGATCATACAGCTTCATAGAATCATAGAATCACAGAATGGGTAAGGTCGGAAGGGACCTCTGGAGATCATCTAGTCCAACCTCCCTGCTCAGCAGGGTCACCTACAGCATGTCAGACAGGGTTGCATCCAGGCAGGCCTTGAAKATCTCCAGAGAAGGAGACTCCACAGCCTCTCTGGGCAACCTGGTCCAGTGCTCTGTCACTCTCACAGGGAAGAAATTCCCCATCACRTTCAGGCAGAACTTCCTCTGCTTCAGTTTCTGCCCATTGCCTCTTGTCCTGTCACATGGGACAACTGAAAAGAGTTTGTCCCTGTCCCCTTGACACCCTCCCTTCAGGTACTTRTACACATTGATAAGATCCCCCCTCAGTCTGCTCTTCAGCATGTACAGAACTGTCACCTACTACACCTGTCACACAGTGGCCAATTCATGTATTTAGAAAGGCAGGAAAACAAGACTTCATTAACATCAGTTGCTGTAATTCATACAGGACCTAAGTAGGGCATTTTACTGATAATACATGTGTGCTAGAATCCTTAAAAATAACGTGTCTTGTAATAAAGGCAACTTCAGCTTTCAACAGGAATACACAACCAAAGTCCTGAATAAAATCAAGTATTTCAATAGAGAAACACGGAGATCAAAGGCTTTAATTATCTGTAACTTCTGGGAATAACTCAGGAGATTTGTCTGTGTGCAAGCGTAAGACTTTCATTTGCAATGTCTTTAAAAAGGAGCAACTGATAAGAGAAAGGACAATTTCCCCAACATGACACATTTCACTATGAAATCAACAGATACTTTACATGTGCACTTCTACAGTAAATAGAAGCTCCTCAGAAGACAGGACAACTGCAATGGAATTATAAACACACACACATTTAATGCAGTTCTTGAACTATAACATGTTTTAAGCTTCTACCAGTATGTTTAACAACTTACACAAATTTTTCATATTTATACTATGTCACAGAAGAAATTCTTTGGTGAAATTGTTACTTAGGAAGACTATGTAAATATTTAGTTATCTGCATGACCCGATTTAGCCTGTCTCCTTTGTTTATTCTACACAGAAGATATTCAGCTATAACAGTCAGCAAGTTTAATGTATACAAACAGCTGTTGTAAAAAAAGAAAAAAAAAAGTTACAGGTTGATGCCTCTCCTGTGAGCTACTTTCTCATTCATGTACGTATGCTCTATAAAAAGTGATTTCCTTTTCATTTCTCATCCGTTTATAAACAATCTTTTCTCAGCAACTTTTATTGATTTTGGCCTTTTAACAAAACACTTTTTAGGCCCATTTTTTTCCACTAGTTCAGATCTTAGTAGGCTTTGTACCAGGCTAACACTGCACTAGATATTCCCACTGTCTTCTTGCTGGACTTAGTATATAAAGCCACAGATACATTAAAAAAAAAAAAAAAAAAGTGCTTAGAGAAACAGCTCTCCATCAACTCCTAGTTCTGGGAAAACCAGAATGAAAAGCAGTTACTGCACAAGGAGGTTATATATTCACTTCCCTAGCAGAGTTTTGACCTTGCTTCTCATTTTGGTAACAAGAGACTACTGCCATTTCCTTCTGGAAATGGTGCTTTAGAAGACCACCAGCTGAGTGCCTTATTCATTTGCTCCATCCATACCAAGGAGTGCTTGCTCTATTGAACAGGTAATACAGGCAAGTCAGCTGAATAAATTCTAACTAGTATTTCCTTACTGTATCTTAAACAGCCTCTGGCCTGAGGCTCTTCATAAAGGAAAAAACAAACAAACAAACAAACCAAACAAATTTTTTTCAAGGGAGAAAAAGGGAGATTCAGAGTGGAAGATTTTATGTATGAATTGTCACGGACAGACTTCCTGCTGAACAATAGTTGAGGTTCAATTACACTAGATACCTCAGAGTTTTGGGTTTTTTTTTTCTTTCAAGAAGGGTTTAGGAAACCCAATTTTAAAACTTCTTTCCTCCACTATAAGGAAATTCAGCTTTCTTAACTTGTAATCCATGTGTTCCCTTGTGTGTAGGCCTACCATAGACTTCAGACATACTGGGCATAAAAACCCTATAGCTTCATAAACCCAGAACCTTGCACTGAGCTGTGGAACCAGCCTCCTATTCCTCCACCCTACCAAATGGCATGCTCAAAAATGAGACCACTACCCTAATTAAAGTTGCCTGGTGCTTCAAGTGATGAGAAGAAAGGGAAATGTTGGGCCAGGAACCACACAGCACGTGAGTCAAGTGAAGATAAGGTAGTTTAAATGCCCTGCAGTGTAGAGTTCAATAGTAAAATTTTTGTTGTGAAATACAAAGACCCAGAGGACACACTGGCATCACAGGACTAAGACAATATTTTCCATTACAGATGCGTTCAAGAGCAGTAAGCAGTTTCAAAAATGAGTATCAAATTACAGTCAAAGTGACTGAAAGTGTTAATGGATAAAGGCATTTTTCTCCTTCCCCTTTCAAATAATGTTTTGTCACAGTTTTCCATTTTCTAATAGCTGTTAGCCATTCCCAGATGCAGTTACATTTTTATAACTCATGAAGGAGGTATCCATACAAGACTCAGTTAACAGTATCATTTAGGATTGCTATTTGATAAAAGACTCAAAAAACACCAAAAAAGCAAGTCATCTGTACACACTGAAATTCAAGTGTTTTATTTAAAAAGTAAACCTTTGGGCACATTGCAATTTAAAAAAGAAAAAATACATAGAAGAATCTATTAGATTAAGCAGTCAAAAGCCAGCAATATTACAAGCTGTTTACATACCAACATTTACATTAATTTAAAACAAGTGGCATGTCACCAACATGTAAAACTCAAAAGTAAAAAAAAAAAAAAAAATCAAGTTGACTTTTAAAGGATACAAGTCTACCACATGTGTGAACATGGGTTTGGTCATTTAGTTTTAAAACCCTTCTTGCACTGAAATGTTCAGTCTTCAAATTATACAAGTGGATAGCTAGCAGCTGTTGCTATCCCACAGTGGTTCTTCCTGTCTTTTGCCATGTAGATATATCCTTTGTCACCCCACTTCTCACCCCAGCTGAAAATAGAAGTGAAGGATTTGATTTCATTTTCAGAAAGACTTATATTTATCACAAAGTGTTTAAACTGAGAACTGCTGCCTTCACGGAGAAAAGCAAGACAACTACAAACTACAAGAGGCTTTTGAACAAACCAAGGTACACCACAGAAAAGGCACCAAAAGCTCACAGAAAGAGGGTGCAGACTCTAGATCTTCCTGCATTACAGGTGCCTGAACCTCCCCACAAACTTTAGTGAGAACCTAGTCTGCAAGCACCATTTGAGTGGCACCCCAGTAACGCTGGGAACAAGACAAACTCATGAATGCAACTTTGGCATGAATTTACTGTTTTCCCTCCAACTTAGGAGTCCAACTCCAATAAGTTCAAATATTACACTATCAAGTGAGAACCCCTTTCCTTTCAAAAGGAAAATCCATCTCCCGCAGAACCTTGTTCCGCCTCACCCCTACCACTTTAACAGCTTCTTCAGCTGTTCTAGTACCAAGCTCCTTGGAATTAACTCAAAATGCAGAAAAGTGTGTGCTGGCTGCCTAATAAGTGGGCCTCAAGCAAACTCAAACTGGGCCACAAAATTCTGCCACAAAATACTCTGAGAACAGTCTCCAGGTCTTCCACATCTATATCAACCACTGTCATTCCTATCCCCACAAAACTACAAGCAACTTCCTTCTTTCCCTCCTTCTCCCTACAAGGGTGTTGGACAGAAGCAGCTCTTACCTGTTCTTAACAATCCAGTATTTCTTGCCATCTACATCTTCCCCCTCAAAGCCATAACCTACAACGAGAACACCATGGTCCAGGTCTTCACTGCTACAGTCTGGTTCATAGTAAATACCTGAGCAGAAAAAAAAGTTCAAGATAATAAACAATTCCCACATGTGAGCAAACTTGCTTGCAAGAAACCCTCCTCCCTCATTTGAATATGAGCATTTCACAAATCAGGCCTTGGATAGCTTCTTGAAGTGGTCACACAGAAAAAAGTTTTAAGTGAACTGTGTTACAGCAAAAACTGAGGGACAAGGACCCCATATGTGAGAAGTACAGAGTGTGGAGAATCTAGACCCAAATTAAAGGAAATTATGGTTGTGCGCTAAGTCATAGATCCTCACCTTTATCAAATTAAATTYAAGGGTAATTAACACTGTTAAGCAAGTAGCAAAGACTTTGTATGCAAGTTACTAACCTGACTGATAAAACTGGAACGAAGAGTGGCCTGCATCAATAGCAACAGACACTGGACCCACAGAGGCTACTGCTTTCATGAGAGCCCTTTCATGTCCTTGAGGGATGTCCACAAAGCCAGTGTCGTTAGCAGCATTGTACTCTGCCTTGTAGCGACAATCTTCATCATCCTAAGGAAAAAAGCCCTAGTTACTACAGAGTCCTCCACTTAAACACATACAGGTGAGCACAGGAACTGTATCTGCAACTTTACTGCCTTGAAAAGGGAGCTAGTTTCAACAATGCTTTTAAAGGAGAAGAGCAGAACAAAAACAAGCTGCTTTCCAGTTTCCCCAAGGTACAGAAAAGAAGAAAACAAAGGACAGAGCACCCAGCCCCCAAGAAAAGCTTTCCTAGGATGCAAAAGGCCTTCAGTCTGAAGCCCTGCACTCTGGTGGGCAGGACAAATCTCTTTTCAGAGAGGAAAGAAGCCCAGAATGCAGTAATGGGCCATGGAGGATAGCCAAGCATTCATTAGTTACAAACCAGGCCAGAAACAGCTCAGCAAGAAAGCACTTAAAATCCACAATTTTGCAGCTTGTCAGAGAGTTTGGAAAACTGTTCAGAGCAGTCTGAAAATTAGTCATTTGATTATTACATGGACTCACAAACAGCATTCTTATATTTTGGGATTCTTCACGTTATCATCTTTTTACAAAGAAATCTAAACTATTAGTGCCACAGCCAACTACCTCAGAAGGGAGGTTTAGTTTGGAAATCAGTGCATTTTAGAGTCAAAACAAACAATTATATCACACAAGTGAGGCAGGGATGTGCTTAACAGCTGGAGCTGCCTCTTCCCTTGTATACTTGGAAACAAGTGAAAAAAAACACAGGGCAGAGAAAGTAACTCAGTTCCTTACTGTCTGCAATCAGCAAAGTAAACACTTCAACCAACTTGGCTATCTGGAAGGGCCAAGTTCAGTTTCTTTAATGAGCAGAACTCCAAAGTGGTGGAGGCCCGCGCTCTCAAGTGACACTATTTACTCTTGCTCTTTCTTCCTCTAATGCCCATTTAACTTTTGGTAGATTGCTAGAACCATTTCAGATGTCTGACCATTATCCACATTTCTGCACACTTAGTTCAGGAAGAACAAAGACAATGACTACAACCACTATAGTCACGTCAGCTACAGGAATTAGCTGGTCTGTGGGTAGCACCCCATAAAAGCTTAGTTATGTGCCACAAAAAAAAAAAAAAAAAAAAAAACATCCTTAAGATTGTAAGTGCTGGGTCTTGGCTTAGTGTGTCACTCCAGACAAGACCTGAGGTCTGACACGACGGCAGCAGTGAAGACGAATAAAAACATATGCTCTAGTTTTTCCAACTGGTCTGGTAAGATTTTGACCTCAAAGACCAGCAGCAGTATGTAGTTCTTACTAAGCCTGGGGCTAGCAGTCATTCCAGTTTTCTGGGGGAAGAGATGCAACAGCAAGAGCAGATGTACTGATGACTAATTAAATAGACATTTTCCTTTCTGGGTATGAGCTTCCTGGCATGCAGAAGTTTGTCCACACAAAGAACAATATTTACAATACAAGTTCAGCTATTACATTTACCTTTGCAGTGTATGGATATGATTCTTCTGAATCAATTCCTCCATTGTCTTGCACATACTGGAAAGCCTGGTCCATGAGACCACCATTGCAGCCTTGATTCCCTTCAGGGCGGGAACAGTCTACCAGATTCTGCTCACTCAGTGAAACAAGTCTGCCAGTTTTTTTGAAGTGCTGCCCTTCAAGGGCACCCGTTGTGCTGAAAGCCCAGCAAGAGCCACACTGACCCTAAAGCAGAAAGGGAAATCACAAGTTACCATTCCAGGCAGATGAAGTAAACAGTTCCCACCACAATCCAAACGTGAAAAAGGCTCAAGCCTAGTCCAACTTCATTGGTACACACTGGAACATGAAATACAAGCTACTAATGTCTTTCCAGCTCTCAGATATCTGGTAGAAAACTCCTGTACAATTCTGAAGGAGCACAGAAATTTTACTGAAGATGCACTCAATTTAGTAAGCTTGCACTAGTCTTCATCAAAGAAATCTCAGCATTTTTGCTCTATGGAAGCAGAGGCAGCACTCAGGGAACTGAACTCATAACCACCTGTAACTGGTGAGTTTAGATGCCCACCCTCATAGAATACCTGGTCTTTAACTGGAGTTACATATCCTTTCTCTCTCCAGTCTACAGATCGTGGCGCTTCCAGGAAGCTGGGCTCAAGGAACTGGGATCCTCTGTACTTCCGTCCCGACTTCTTGTGTATGTAGCCATTCATGAGCTGTCTGAACTCCTCAGTCGTCTGAAGAGAATTCAGGACATGTAATCGCCACCCAGCAAATGCTGCTCTTTACAGCTATGTTTTACACCTCCCTTCATACGTACCATGTCACCAAACTGATTCATTCCTAACTTGTAACTATGTTTTCCTAACGAGTGATCCAGATTGTGCAGCTCAATCATTTTCAGGTTCTTCTCCCACACCACTCTCCTCCAGCTTTCCTCTCTCTGAGGGGCCAGAAAACACCACACTTCAGGGGGGAAAGCTCACGCAGCTCCACGCTACCGCGGCCTTCCCAGGGCGGGCCGCGCACGCAGAGACCCGCCGCGGGCCGCGGGCGCGCCGGCCCGCGCCCGGCGGAGGCCTCGGGGGCCACCAGCCAGCCGCGCGGGGCCGCCGCTCACCTCGCGGTAGTCCTTCCCGTGCCACGACTTCCACAGCTGCCAGTGGCCATCCAGGTCGGGATCCATCCTGGGAGCAGCGGCGGACAGCCCCAGGCACAAGGACAGGATGCCCACAGCGGCGGGCATGCTGGCAGCTCTGCGGGGGAGGGGAGAGAGACACGGCTCGCACCGGGCGCCGCGCACACGCTCCCGCGCCGCCGGCCGCTTACAGCCGAGACGAGCAAAACGCGCGTGGGCTGCCGCGGCGCGGCGCGACGTGGCCAGCACAGGCCGCCCGCCGCC
>NW_028185150.1:3171542-3215823 GCF_003343005.1 Rhea americana
TGCGGCGCTGAATTTAAAGCGGGGTTTGTGAAGCTCCTAACGGGCAGACCGCGACGGGGGGGAAACGGTGATAATCTGAAGGGAGACATAAGAACCAAAGGAGGATGCGGGCGCGCCGCGGGAAGGCCGCGGCTGCGCTCGGTGCGGGCCGCGTCCGGCGGCGCCCGCTGCAGAGCAGATGTCTGCGACTCCGAGCGTGGCTGCGCAGGTGGGACAGGAGATTCAGTCATGGGCAAGAGCGCATCCAGCCGGGAGCGGGCAGGCGTCCGTGCTAAACGGGAAACTTGCCTCTGGCAACGGAGCAGCAGCCAGAGGTATGCAGGGCTCCCCCATAAACTCTGGTAAAACTAATGCTTCTGACTGCTTTAGCTTGCAAACGTGAGAATATGTGTTTCTGTAAAAAAATCGTGTTTATAGACTGTTGCACAACAGCAATAAGGCAGAAATCACATGATGTGTGCTTCTCTCTTTCTCTTGATGTCTTAAGACACAAAGCATGCCATTAAAACAAACACATTTCCTCACGCAGGTTGTTGCAGGAGTGGTCTTCGGCCCAGAGAAGCCCCACAGAGCCATATAGGTGTGGAGAAGGTGTAGTGGTTGTCTTTTCTCCTGAAAGTGTTGATTTAAGTCTCGTGCCACTGAACTAATACTGATTTCACAAAAAATGTAACAGTAAACACGCCTAACAATGGTCTTCCTTGATTAGGTAGCAAACATAAGCTGGACCTCTAAAACTGTCAAGAAAACAAGATGTTTTAAAGATAAGCTACTTTCTGTGGTGTAAGCTTGCAAATGAACACTCAGAACTGATGTATCAGGATGGTTGATACATAAGCAGACATGTCACTTGAGTAGAAAAATAGGAATTTTTTAAAGGAGGCAAAAAAAAGGATGAGATGTCATATACTGCAACAATTGACATTACACATTTGCACAAGATGTAATAAATTATAGTGTGGACAGATTGAAAAATTAACCTAGATATCTACATGCTTTCTGTTTAAGAAAACAGCTTTCTTCTGTATTGCTAATTGTCAAGCAACAGTTTCAGACCAGCCTTTTTCAAGGAAAATGTTCTATTTCTTACTTTCCATATCCATGCATCGAATAAGTATATGTGTTTGTATCTTTCCAGGAAGCTTTTCACTACTTAAACAATTCAGAAATAAATAAATCATGGTATTCAGATGAAATTTGTGTAGTGCAACTACCTCATAGTTAGGGTTTGGAATATTTTCTAAGTTGCATGGCATTCGAAAAGCTTTTCTCTCACTGCTTTTTTTCTGATATTTTCTGTGCAATGGGACATTTCAGTCCCATTTGTTTTAGCTATATTTCTACAACTGTGTCTAATACAACTCAGCATCCAAAGGCTACAACTAAGTTCTCAAATGAACTGTGGATGAAGAGTCTTCTTTTTAAAGGCAAGATGTTTAGCTCATGTGACAGGAGGTAAGTTCAAAACTACAGGAGGTGTTGCACCATAGATCACATGTTTCTGCTCCTTAATGCATGCTGAGATGCACCRAGACAAATGGATACTTTTCCAGATGGTACTGTCTATATGGGGAAGTTACTGTGTCATCAGCKGGCATGTGATCCTACAGTGTACCAGCTGCACCATGCTACCTCTCCTTGTGGAGTCTCATAGAGCACCCTCTCCCCTTCCCCGCCAAACATAAATGCCAGATGATAAGCTCACATTGCAAGTTTATGTAGCTGCCCAACGTAAGCAAATCTTAATTTGTGGTGATGCTTGGAGGAGGTAGGAATGCTTTCACCTTCAGCATACTAACATCCAGTTTGCACTTGAATCATAACTGTTGTGTGGACATATCCATTCCCCTGGTATTTTTGTATGTCCTCCAGCTCCATTTCTCTAATGCTTTCCCGCTTTCCTCAACAACTAATCTCTTTAACTGCGTAAGTTCTGTCCCTCCCCTGTGTTCCTTTGATTTCACTGTTGTACAGCTAAATTCTGTCTCTCTGCCTTCAGTACTCCCTGAGTCATCTTGCCTTTCAACCCAGCAGCACATTTACTCATCATGATGTCTAATTAGACTAATCCTGAGATCCCAAATCTCTATGCTCCCTGATGGGAAGCAAAGACAGAGGAAACTTTGGAGCCCAGGTGCAGAAAACCACAAGTATATGCAAGAGAAATTGCCAGGGCAGGGGCTAAGATCAGAACCTGTCATCACAAGACTCCCATTTAGAAGCTTATGAGAGGAAACTGGCCGAGGACCACCTGCAACTCCTGTACGAATAAGTCCTCTCTGAGATTTGTGTGACGTCAACACCAAGACTGTCAGCAACACTGCAGAGATTGCTGATAACAAAAATCAAGGCAAACATGCCATATTAAACAGCTAATACTCAGTTTTATTCCTGATCCTTCTATGAGGCTGCATCTGTCCCAATGCTATTCCTGTCTGTACACTGACATGCCAGGTCGAGAACCTAGTGTTCTGCTGAAATGAACAGAGTGTCAATGGCAGCAGTTAGAGGTATTGACCAGAGAGGTACTGCAAAAAAATCATTTTCCGTTAAAACTATGTTACTTCATGACACCCTTCTTGATTAAACCATCACTCAGCAGTCTTTGCTGTACTAAAAGCATCTCTGTGGAACAAGTAACAACATGAGGATCCTATGTGCAAAGCACTCATTCCATGTTAGCATAGAGATAGGTTGAAAGCAAGAGTTTCTCAGTCCCTCCTTTTCAAATCTCATTCCAGTCCAGAAGAGGCTTGGACAACCACGCTAATCCGAGTAGTCACAGTCCTTTCTGTAGTAGACAAAAAGACCAAGAAGGAAGGAAGATCCCCTTKAAGGAAGAAGACCCCTGTCTTTTATTTCAAATATTTCCTGTTTGGAAGATAACTTTCCATATTGCTTTCAAAAAGTGGCTGTTGGGGAACTCTACATRTGCAAAAGACATACCACTTTTAAATAACTGGTCATGCTTCTGTTGCAACAGCTCAAAGATGGCCTGCCTAAGCTGACTAACAACCATCCTATAGCTATCTGGACTTACAAGTTTTGAGATGGCTTAGGCCATGTATTTCTCAATAGGCACAAGAGCTTACATAGTGATGAGTTGCCTGTGCAGTTGATGGGGTCAACTGAACATCAATCTCCAGGGAAGCATCTTACTGACATGAGATTCAGTTGACACTGTTCTTCCCAGGTGTGTAGCACAATCCTCTCCCTCTGCAACCACTCTGGTTATTTGAATCCAGGATGTCTGAAACTTGTTTCATTTCTTGAAACATGTTTCACTTGTTTCAGTCCTTGTTCCTCATCTTTCTCTTGGTACAACTGCACAGAGGAAAGGGCCATCCTGTATCTGCAAGAAAAAGATCCAGAAATCCAAAAAGCAAAACTCCTTGGTAATGGTAGTTGACTTGCAAAGCCACAGCAAATCTGGCAATGTGTCAGAAACTTCTGTGCAATGCAAGAAGAGTAAGCCAGGTCACACTGTGGTAGGAGCATGCACACAAGCGGTTCCCATAAACCAGCTATCTCARGGTAACTTGTGTGCCATGAAGTGAAAATCAATGGTTTGTCTGGATTTCTCCACATAACAGCAAAGAAAGGCCATTTTAGTTAGGCAAACACTGATTTTTTATTAATATGAAGACTAAATTCAGGATCTATGGAATACATAAACTGTTCTGGCATGCTTAAAAAGTGATGACCGTAAACATATCCTCCYCCCGCCCAGGTTAAATTCATCTGACTTAAATCTGGTTTCTATCATTTTAACTTATTAAACTGACTTAAAAATGGACTTGTACAGCAGGCAGGTAGTAAGGAAGGTGTATTTTAAAGTGTTACCTAACCTTAGGCACATACGACTTCATTTCAAACTTCAAAAATTTGATCAACTTTTATTTGATGCTACCAAAAAAACAGCAAAATTATTTCCCAGTCACAGCTATACTTATAGTCAACCAAAAGCTAATCCAGTTTAAAAGAGCACAGACGTATTTTAGAAGCACTTAGCAGAATTTAAAAGCCAGAGTCTGGTTATTCATCACATTTATGTGTAGGAAAAAGGAACTTTGAAGAATGACAACAACTTTCTTTTTAGCAAAGTAATCGTGTTTTTCCTGTATTTTACAATAAGGATGCTTTTTACAGAAAATTTCCAACACTGATTTTTTTTTYCCCAAAATATTAGGAGGTTTTGAGAAAGCAGTTATGGAAAAGATATCTGTATGTCATYTTAAAAGAAAAAATGCTACTAACTTTAGTATATATTTCTAATGCCAATTTCAGAAAAAAGCTTTTAAAAACTGCAGATAATTTTTACCTCTTTGGTAAAAAGAGGTTCTCACAATACCCTTCTTCCTGTGGCTGCATGAAAAGTAACCACCCTTCCTACAYGACGTGGATATTTTTCACCAAATATCTGAAGTAGCTTTGGAGTTTATAACATCCCTTTGGCATTAACAGCATTTATAAATATCAACTTAAGAATCATTGCTTTGCATTCTTCTGGTAGGAAGTCTGATTCAAATTGTGTTTCAGCTGGAACACTCAGAATGAAATTAGTTGCATCTTTATTAGGTTAGAAAATGAAACAGCATCTGCTTCAAGGGAACATAGATACGGTTCTTTGAGGTTTTTGAAGACCTCAGAAATGGCTGGGGAGCAGTGACGCTACCCTTCTTAAACACCTTTTTGTTTTCAGCAGTCTTGTGATCTTCCCAGAACCATCATTTCCTCACCCAAATGCAAGATAAGAAACTGCATTCCAGCCTCTCTGCTGGCCTGTCACGAGGCAAAGACAACTCAATTTACATCTCAATAGCTCACCTGATCACAGGAACTGGGGATGATGCAAGGGATTACTCGCCTTGCAAGCAAGACAAGGGAGCCTAGTATTGCTGCTTCTGCTACTTTAGGGTTTCCCAAAGTAGTGTTATTTTCCTACAAGGTCTCCTTTGTTCTGTTGAAGTTATTTTTGTCCTGGTGGAAAAAATGAGTTGTTTTGATTTCTTTATTTCTTTTACCTCAACCTGTATTTTTTTAGAGATGCTAAATATTGACTCACACTTGAAATCAGCCTTGAAGCTTTGACCATGGTGTAACTCACATGCTTGATATTTCAAACACCAGTTAGACTGAGGCCTCAGTCTTTACTCAATGTCTCCTCTTGATTTCTGCCTGACCATCATTTCTGAGCTTTGTGAGGCTTATGATATTGAAAGCTAACACTGAAGATACAGTAGGAGCGTGTGGGAAGTATCATGTTAAATAGCTGATGTAAAAGTTCATGTATACAGACTAAAATTTCCACATTGTATTGACATATTTCTCTAAAATTTAAAGGACTTAAGTGCTTTTTTCTTCATAATAAAAATAATTAATATTTATTTGCAAATTTTACACACAATTAGTTTCTATCTCTTGAGTCTCTTGATTTACAATTTTTATTGAAACAAGTTGGAAGTTAGCTGCAAATCCTGTCTACATTGTAAGGATGATCTAAATTAAACCAGTTTCTAGCTTCCCATCTCCACTCTAGAGATCATAGTGAAAGCATTGTAACTGAGTTTCAAGAAAGCTTTGAGGAGTATTTCATATGCTATTTAGTATTTGAAATCTCATTTGGATTTAAACAATCTACTCTTTCTCTTTTGAAAGTGAAACAGTAATAAAGATCTGAAAAGCAGAAATCTTCTGCATAATGTTTGTACTTCTGCAAGCTCTTGTAAACAGCTGTGGAGTGTGAAAAAAATCTGTTTGTCCTCTGTTGTTCTTGGAGCAGTGGTGTCTAAAGGRCAAGCTGACATGCTGTAAAGCATTTCCCATGATCAGGTTAAAGACTGTGAGTGATGTAAGGAATTATTTTTAAACTTAAAAGTTACAAGCTGAGCTTCATTAACAGATCATGTGAGGGAAGGTTAAACAAAAGCTACTTGCAAAAGAAGAGAGGGCAATTGAAACAGCCAAATACTGTTTTAAAATTTGTTTTCCTAAAAATCAGGTAGTAGGGAAAAAATGAGTGCATATGCTGAATGGGTAAAAGCAGTAGTGACTCATTCTTATTCTACAAATAGGAAAACAGGCAAAGAGACCAATGTGTGAAATAAACTGCTATAGTCAGTGAGATCGAATGAATGACCATTGCTAGCTCAGTCTAGTCTCTTCAATTAAGAAGTTTACCATAGTAAATAATTATACATTCTCTTTTTCTCCACTTCTACTGATTCAAATAAATGCAAGGGGAGTTAATTTCTGAGATACAATGTAACATATAAATAATATAAATCAGAGCAACATGCGTTGCCTTGACAGTCTCTGAGATCCACTTGGAGCATATTCAGCCCTCTGAGCACTGTGAAGCTGGTAATTACTGTTAGATTTACACAACCATTTCAAATATTTTTATCACTTGTGCCTGGTACTACAGCAGGTCTTTTTAGGCAAGTCACTGACTTGCCTGATTGAAATCTTCTTCTCACTACTGGTAGAGCAAAATTTCTTTTGACTTTTCCCTCTTTGATCATCCCAAATGATCTCCTTGGAGCATCCCAAATACATACCCCATATATTCAGGGCAGCATGGGGGAAGGAATGACCTTCTGTACTGGTTCCTCATGGGGTGCTGAAGATGTATTTGTGCAATGGGACGTTTATCTGGATGTGAAATGAAGCTGGAAGTGTTTTTCGATGGTTTAGTTATTGTTTGATATACCTGATGGTTGCACTGCTGTTCAGAGGGATCTCAACAGGCTAGAGAAATGGTTGGAGAAGACTATCATGAAGTTCAACAGCAAGAAGTGCAAAGTCTTGCTCCTGGGAAGAAAGAGCCCCATRCTGGAGAACAGCTTTGCAGAGAAGGACCTGGAATTCCTGGTGGACAAGTTGGACATTAGCCAGCAATTTGCCCTTCTGACAAAAAAGGCCAGTTGTATCTTGGGCTGCATTAGGCAGAGCATTGCCAGAAGCTCAGAGTAGGTGGTGCTTCCCCTCTGCTCAGCACTAGTGAAGCCACACCTGGACTGTTGGGTCCAGTTCTGAGCTTCGCAGCATAAGAAAGACATGGAAATACTGGAGTGAGTGCAGTGAAGGGTCATAGAGATGATTAAGGGACTGGAGCATTTCTCATCAAGGAGAGACTGAGACAGCAGGGATTGTTCAGCCTGGWGAAGGGAAGGGAATCTTATAAAGGTGTATATGATGGAAGGATGTGAAGAAAACATACCTGGATTCTTCTCAGTGGTGCCCAGTGACAGGATGAGAGGCAACAGGCATAAACTGAAACACAGAAAGTTCCAACTGAGCATAAGAAAACCTTCCACTATGAGGGTAATTTAACACTGGCCCAGAGAGTCTCTGTCCTTGGAGATATTAAAAATCTGTCTGGACAAGGTCCTTGGCAATGYGTTGAAGGTGACCTGCTTGACCAGGGGGATTGTACCAGATGATCTCCAGGTGCCCCTTCCAACTCCAATGATTCTGTGATTCTGTGAAACGAGTGTAATTGGCAGCCAGTGCTGAACAAGAGATACTTCAGGTRACTGTTTCATATCATAGTGGTGTCCTTACCACTGGTCCTAATCCCAGTCACTGGTGTCTTCCCCTGCTCTTGCACCAGACCTCAATCTTTTGGCCTGCAGTTGTGCAGTGCTAGCACAGGGGCTGCAGCAGGCAATTGCTGTTGTGCCTATGCCAGCATATAGGTGTGCTGGAGCAGGGCCTGGCTGTCTAGTGTTTGCGCCTGTTCAAACCCAAGTTTCACTATTCACATTTCAACATCTTTTTTAACAGACTCCTCCCTCCTCATCAGTATCACTAGTCAGACACTCAGGTATCAGATAAAAGTAAGCTATTTTACACACTGGATTGCAACAAGCCCATTACTTACAATACCTACAGTTTAATGCAAATGTCTGATCTTTGCCCATTACCGGAAAGAGGGCTGATGCCCCGTGCCTAGGTTGCCTTCTGCTCTCCTGCCCCATGATAACAGTCCCAACACCTCCTATTAGCATGAAAGGCAGACAGCTGAGCACACACTGCAATCTGAACACAACACTGTGTGGTTCCTCTTCCCTTCATTAACTTTTACTGAGAATTTTGTGTTTGACTAAACTAAAATAACTGTTCAAAAGCATGTTGTGTTTAAAAGAGAACAACTTGGGTTTCTTTGGCTCTCTTTAGGAGGCTAAGACTGCAGCAGCCCCACTGTTGGGGGTACAGGAGTCATGGGCTGATGTGCCCCTCTTCCATGCCATGGGCAGTAGTCTGCCTGGATAAAGGGAAGCTTCTCCAGCTATCACCTCTGCTCCTACAGGCTTTCTCTGCTGCAGATTTCAATGCATCTGTGCACAGGCCCTGTCCTGACATTCAGGTCCAGGACTAGATACATTCCCAGTCTGTAGAAGTTTAATCCCCAAATGCTTCAATAGACAGACAGAAAGAAAATCAGCTACAAGTCTAGAATTTACCTGTGAAACCTTATCTTTTGACTATTTTTGACAATATGTACAGAGGCAACTATTAGTGTATAAGCAAAATATTTTTAAAATTATTTTTTTCCTAGCAAGAAGAGTGTTTTGGGGTTTGGAATTTAGGTTTCTTTTTTTTGGCATGAGCGCTAGTTGTTTCATGAAGTAATGTAGCCATAACTCATAATGTCACATATGTTTTTTCACATATTGTTCAGTAAGTTGAATTTTCACGTCATGAATTATTCATGGCAAGTACATGAAAATTACTAGAAAGAAAGACAAATATAAGAACATGTTTTAATGATGTTCTGTGTTAAAATTAAAATGGTTTTTCAGTTTAGTATTAAAAAACTCCCCATGAAGTAGTCGTTGAAATTAAAACTATAGAAATTCTCTAATAAAATTCCAGGATTAGACTTGGTTGAGTTGGCTAAAGGAATTTCTAATTCCATATAGGCATGTTTTTTCCCTCTCTTCTGGTTTACTGCTCAAGTAAAGGTGGCAAAATCCAGCTGAGGCTAGTCCATACTTCTTCCTGTATCTGACTGCACTCGAAAAACATATTTAAAACTTTTCCTGTACTGAAGCAGTGTCCAAGCCTTCAGCTGGCTGATATGTCTAAACAGGATGGAAAACATTAGAACAACTTCTAAAAAGCTGTCAAGCAAAGCCTAACAGGTACAGATTTTCTTTAAAAAGTAGTTTAGTTAACTGAGACTCAGCTAATTGGCTAGCTTTCTACGTTTGCTTTTAGACAGGAATCAACATGCACGTGTTTTTAAAATGATACCAGAATGCCTAGCATGAAAAAGTCTGCTTGTTTTAGTGCTGGCTGTAACACGTCTTTTTCATGTGGTTTCTGGGAGAATTTTCTGCCTTGCAGACAACCCCAAACAAACTCAGCAACTTTGAGGTGGTTGTTTACTCTGCCTACATTAGGCTGAGTGAGGTGGAAGTCCACTTCCTCAGCTTCTGCCACCAGCAGTCCTTCTCCTAACCTTTCTTCTAATCTTTCCTCATGTGACAAAGGTTGTTGGCTGATGGCTCTTTAGGCAGAGTGAAAATGAACACAAACAAAAGACAAAGTTGCTTGAAGCAACAGATAGTTGGTTTGAGTAGAGTAAGTGGAATTTCTTAATATTTTCTCTGTCTTTTTCTCTTCCTCCTACTAGGCCAATTCATAATGTCCTGGGGCTCTTCAATGTCTCAACCTCTTCTTAAAAAACAAAAAAATAAAATCATTTTTCCTTTCCCTCCTTTCCCCAATCTTTATCAACAACACCAATGACTGTAAAGTTCTCTCATTAAGTGTCAGCCTTGCCTTATCACTATCCTTTGAAAGAAGCAGAGGGCAGCAGACGCCCTAGATGCTGTGGTGATGTGTTGTATGTTTTCAGATAAATCTTGATTGAAGGTAATCAAGATGAAACAAAAAGGAGATAGTAACATACCTCATTATAATGATATCAGTATTAAATGTAATGCATTCTCTCATGAACTAACAAAGCAGGAACATGTTTGTTAATTAAGTCTTGTGAGTGAGGGAGGGATCAATCCTGAAAAGAATTTGTGACTGATGTCTAGAAAATCTGCATTCAGCCCCATCCTGGCAAGCCAGCAAATACCTCAGGTTTGCCCAAAGTTTAGGGCAGAAGGTGAAAGCCAATACTCAAATTGCAGTGTGTGTGTGGTTTTTTTTGTTTGTTTGTTTTTAAGTAAAATGAGAATGAAATTACGTTATTTGAAAAATGCTCAGCACAATTTACTTCAAGTAAAGCACTAGAAATATTACAGGACTTCATCCTCTCCATTTATGGCTGGGTCACCAAGGGATGCCCACTGTAATTCTGCACCCCAAGTTCACTACAGACTTTGAGGAGAAAGCAGCAGAATGGCAATATCAAGGTCTAGTGACATGCATGTCTTGGCAGACTTGCTGCTGCTCTCCTTAAGCAGAGGAACTGAGGAGCATGCTAGTTACTTGTTCTCACATACTATAGCAAAAGATACATTCACAAAAACTCCTCTGCTCTTTTTCTGATAAGACTGTAGATAGTGGGTCTGTAGGTTGCTCTTGGTGAATGCTAAATAGGCGAGATGCATTGTAAGAGCACCATTTTGCCCTTAGGTTCCCGGACAACCTTCTCCTCACCTGTACTTGTGTACTTGACGGAGCCTGCATAATTCACCTTCCTGTTGCTTTCCTCCATGTTTTGGTTGTTCCTCCCACTGTTTCTGGAAGCAAGGAATACCTCACCTTTTTCAAACAGCTTTTTGAAGTCACTTATCTAAGTGTTTTTCTTGCTAAATTGCCAAGTACACCACACAGAAGGGCCTTCTTATAAGCAGAGGTTGCAAACAGAAATTCAGCAGAGGCAGCTTTTTCCATTTTTGTTTTACAAATAAAGAGAAAATAATCAGTTTGAGGTGAATCACAGCAGAGTGCACAGAGCCTTATCCTGCATCCTTATGTAGGCTGAACTCAAAGACCTGCAGTCAGTTTTGCTTAAGTGGGCTCASAGAGTAAGCTACAAGATCAACACTTGCCCTGCTTGTGTTCCCTTTCTTTACTACCTTCTTTGTTTGTTTGGGTTTTTTTTAATCTTGTTTTCCTAAGAATACAAGACTTACGGGATGGTAGTGTCAATGTCTGTACCCTCCTCCTGTACTTTTTGAGCACATTAGCCACTGTAGATCAGATGAGAAAGCGAATGGAAGTATTCAACTTGTCTGGAACGCAGTGTTTGGGTAGAAGAGAAGAAACCCCAAACACAGCCACTCTTAAGGGAAAGCTAGCTGTCCCACACATGTCACCACAGAGGGCACTTACAGCAGTCAGCACACATACAACTCCTTGTTGTTCATGGACAATAAGCTGTCCATAGCACAAACTGTCTCTTGCCCAGTAGGGATGTGGAGGGATACAGAGAGAAAGCGATTGTGAGGTTGTAGGGAGGAATAGGAGACAAAAGAGAAATCCCAAGATAACAAGGGTTAATCAGTCCTATTCCCTCAACTTTTATTACACAGAATCACTTTTTTTCTTTTATCCATGTCRTCCAGCTGTCTCCACAGCTGGCTCTCTCATATATCTGCAGAAGATCCTATAATCACCTCTGTAATGCTGCTGCAGACAAATGAGTTCCTGAAAGGATGAAGAGCTAGAAGGAGCATGTTCCTACCTAAACTTCTTTGGAAAGATAATTGGAGTGCTTCGGAGCAAAAGGTCAGTGCAGTAATAGCAGCTAGGAGGAACGGGCCTTTGTGCTGCAAATTGGCAGTCCATAAACTAAGGAGAAGGCAGAGGGAGGAGGCAGAAGCAGCAGCAGTTTTCTTTTCCATTCAACTATTTTTGTTTACCATGAACTCTTGTAGGGTAAGCAAAATTAACTTGTTAATTTTGTAAATTAACTGTAAATTAACTAAAACACTGCACAACCTGTGAGAGCTAAGTATGATGTGGCAATCCATTTTTCATCAATAGCAAAAACGGATAATGATAGTGCCAGGTTATGGACAGATGTGTGCAGTCYAACTGAAGAGAACATATTTTGGACAGTGTGCAAGATACTATTTGTCAGAGGACAAATGAAAATAAATTACTGTTTCTGTTGTGGAAGTAACTAACTTGAGAAATTAGCAACTTTCTAAGACTTATGTAAACAATCTCTGTGTTAGGAAGGTCCTGTGGAACTGGTGAGAAGAAATCTCCTTGTCCCAAAGCTTCTCTGAAGCCCATGCAGCCTTTTTGCAATTATTTTACTCTTTGCATTGCAGAATATAAGGGTCACTAGTGTGTACTAGACCAGTGTAGACATTACAGCAATATTTCATAGCTGTATACCTCTGGTGCCCAAAGAGCCCAAACAAGAGCTCTGACTAAGGTAACTTGTTGTCCATGGTATTGCCAATTATGCACAACATATTCTCTTGCTGGAGGGATGCTCTTCATTCTCTGCCAAACTTGTGTTTTTTTTTCTCCATAGGAATTTATGCTCGTGTGGGGAAGGGAAGGCACTGAATATCATTTACCAAAGATTTTCTTTAGGCAGAGTTGACAAAGTAATGCCAGTTGCAGATGAAATTAGTGGTCACTCATCTGATTAATATGTGGAAGCAGGGAGGGTACAGACAGAAAATCAGGTCTCCTTTTTTAAATGTAGATCATGTTAAACACTTTTCTTTCCCTTGTCTTTGAGCCATGCTTCACCTGCTGCCTTCTCCTATGACCGCTGTAGGGTTTTCTTTTTTCACTTGAAGAACTTTATTTCTCTTGGTTGTTTTCACAGTGGAGTGAATGTCTTTTTCACTAAATAAGCTAGGCTCAGTGTTGTAAACATCCCTGCCAACTCTAGCTATCTTGCTTCTCAAGTTGTTTTCCATGTTAAAAAAGTGCCCCGTTCTSTACAAGGAGAGGGAATCTGAAGGGACAGCATGAAACACAAAAATTGGTGGAAGGCAGTCTCCTTTGTGGGAGATTTATCAGTATCGTGCTTGAGCTGAGTGAGACAAATTCGCACCTATTAATATGGATCAAAGCAGCACCCAGAATGCCTGGCAAAGAAAGGCACAGGCTTTCCCTTTAAAGGATTAAATAAATTCCAAACTCTTTTTGCTGCTGCAGAAATAGCACGTGCCTAAGTACATTCCTGTCCAGTCAAGCATTTATGGAGATGTTTAAGTGTGTTGAGTGGGCGCCTGCTTGCATGGTGACTTCAAAAGCTTCTGTTTGAATATGGCATATTTGGCTACCAGCTGCAGCAATTAAACGAGTTTTGCTAGTAGCACGGGTCAACATAGCCTTTTCCCCATTATAGGTCACAATATTGTTTTTTCATTTGTGCTCTTGCTTACTGGATTCTCAGCTTGGTTGATAGGTAGCCTTCAGGCATGCTGTTGCAAAGGGACAGCAGATGGCTGTCAATCATCTAATGAGGAATATGCCCTTCATGGTGAGGCACAGAGCAGAGCTGGTGCCACTGTGCTTCCAATGGAGCTTCTATGCAGAAAGCCCCAGCTGCTGAGGGCTGGTGAGATCAGGCACATGGTGCTCTCCGCTTTCCAGCCTGGGCAATGCAGCATCCACAAATAGAGGTTTAAATGCTGAGGCATTTTTCACCAATTGCAAAAAAGTGACCATGTGAAATCACAGTATCTGTTTATCACATGAAAGGATCAGATGGAAGACCCCTCACATTCAGTTCACCTGTGAACAATGGACTGTGCTTCAGAGGGTGATTGGGGGCAAAATGAGGCATCTCTGCTGCCTCCCAAAGGCAAGTGTGCTGACAGGAGCCTGGGAAGGGCTGTAAAATGGCCAAACAAAGGAGGAATGGTGCAATGGTCATTTTGAAATAACCTTGTTTGTGACTGGCAGTGACTGTGGCAATATTTATGTTCTCATTCATACCACAGTGCAGCACCTGCAGTTTTAGTCTGGATGCAGCAGCAGCAGCAGCAAATACAGTTCATATAGTTCTAGCATTTGAAAGCAAGAATTAGCAATGCTCTGGGACTGCCTAGCCTGTGTAAAAGGCAGCTGGAGCATCTCGCCACTGAAAAGCACAGCTCACTTAARAACGACTCACTCCTAACTGGAGTTCACACAGTTGCCTGTCTCTCACAGTTGCCTGTCCACTTACAGCCTCTCTTTAATCTGGTAACTGCAATTAGAAGGAACTCTTACATGTCATCTGTCACAGCACCTGTCCCTTGTACCACCTGCTTATCCTTGAAGACAAATCTGAACTTTCTTATCTATGTCTCTGCTAGACTGCCTGGGACAGTGTCTGTCTCCATGTCTRTAGGCCCCAAGCACCCTCTAGTCAACATCCTTACAGGAATCCTTACCCACAGACATCTCTGCTATTTTCTCAGTTTTACTGATAAGAAGACTGCCACAGCAAGTGGATGAGGTTAGGAGCTGCTTTATATGCTTTGTGGTTGGTGCTGCCAGGAGACAACTGGGGAAGCTGCTTTGAGAAACTCATCAAATTCCATCAGATGTCTGTGGGAACTACAAGAGACAACACTGGAAAAACAGCTCCCCAAGGGTATCAAACTGTCTTTTTAGTGTCTCTTTTAGCCAGGTTGAAGATGGGAGCAGGAAGGGAAGTGTCTACAGATTACTTCCTCTAAGATCCTCCCTTTCAACAAAATCTTTAGCATACAGACTTCTCAAGGCAGTCTTCAAGGGTATGTAGTGATTTTTTTTCCCTACAAGTGCTTAAAATAGCTGGGCTACTTAGTAAGTGCAGTGAAAAAAAATCTTTACACAGCCTGGTCRGATAACTCCTCTGCTTAGCAATACACATGTTCTTTCAGTGTATTCAAACACTGGAGCTAGCTTTGAACAGCTTAAACAAATGTTTATTTAGACGCTTAGGAAAAAAAAAGGAGAGAAAAAGCAGTTTGCTCACATAGAGAAATGCCTTTCTAAAAGCCTAGGTGAAACACCTGCTAAGGGAAACCTCCGTTCTACCTGGCTTGAATTTTTGACTTGAAAGAATTTTTACTCTTTTTATTTGCATTTCAGATAAGGAAGATGACTTTGTATCCACTCTGCCCCTGCTAGATGTGTCCCAGATGCTGGCTGGTGCATTTGTTTACTAGTGGAAAAGTAAGGATTGCACATCTGCACTTCGAAAGGGGAAAGCAAAAGGCACRCTCTTCACACCTGAAGCAATGTAAAATCCCTTGCAGGTCACACAGCCCTGCAGCCCTTTTGTAATGCTTTGTTTGGGGTAATCACTGGAAAACAGGAAAAGTTAGGTGAGGTGGAAGATGTACTGCATACCAGCTTTACCTCATGATACAGCCCAAAAATTCCTGCTTATCTGTCATGATGGATCCTTACACTTGCTTTGTAAATGAGGAGGAAAACAATTCAGGAAAACAAATACAGACTACGGAAGCCCTGCTATATTACTGTTCCTCTCACTTCCTCCCCCAGATAAAGTAGAGTAAATAAAAGAGAAAATCTAAATGTAAACAGAATTAGAAATAGTTTTTCTCACTCCCCATTATTACCTATATTGACAACTTAAAGACTCGGAGAAGTGGAAGCTGCACAAAGGGCGCGTTGAAAGTGCATATCATCTCCTATTCACGTGCAGCATGACCACCCCAAAGTGCACAATATGGCTAGAGCCAAGACAGAAAATATCATGGGGTAGTAGGAGTCAGCAGGAGACTGCATCATCAGTATATCTGCAGCTGATATGGTTAYACAAGAAACATTCATGCTTTTCTGCAAGGTGGAGGGGTAAAGCAGAGAGCGTGTAATTTCTTTAGTAAGCAAGCGTGGCCYGCCCAGAGAAAAAGCTCACTGTGGTTTACGGTTACTGTGTAGCCATTACTGTCTGATGTCAGGTATTGAAATGCAATACCTGGAAAAAGCGCTGTTGGAAAGGAGTACCCTGCTCCTGGGTCACAGCTTCCTCACGGCCTGGGACCAAGTCTTCTTCTGTGCAAACTTCCTGTGTGCAGCCCTCACACCACAGCAAATCTCAGAGAATGGCCTCAGCCACAGCRATCTCTGCTGTTTGAAGGATAGAGAAGTCCTAGTAAATGAACATACTCTGTGTGTACAGCCTGCAAAGGAGCAGGATCAGAGGGCTCAGCAGGGTTTGCTATCATATCACATGAAATTATTTCTAATTCACTTACAGAGAGAGAGAGAGAGAGAGAGTGTGAGTGAGTGAGTGTGCGTCTGCGTGTTTAATTAATGCTTTACCAGGCAGGTGATCTAGATTCTGGTCATGAATTCAAGAGAAGCATTTGGTCTGCAAGAAATGGAAGAATGAACTTCACTTTGTAACTTTCTTTACAATTCAATTTACTCTTTTTGTTGGTTTAAGACACATCAGCACAACTGTGGTATATCTGGAAATGTTGTTTTTCTCCAGTTTCTGTCCGAAAAGAAAGCAATGCATCCAAAAGTCATCAGACTAAATATATCTGCTAGGCATTATGAAAACAACAAAAGAGGTCAGACGACATAAAAGCAAGTCTTACCCAAAAGTGTATAACAGCAAACAGCACCACAGCCATTCCTATTTTGCATCTTTCCATCTACATCTCCAATTAGTGTCCCTCCTCCTAGCATTTGTTTTGCTTTGCTACAGCACTTGAAGCCCAGCTGCTCCTGAACTAGGATGATGTGACCCATGCCTGTCTCTGATGGTGCTGTAGGACTGCAGCTATAAGGCCTCTATATTCCCTAAGCAGCTTAGCAGAAGCAGTGGCCATCTGAAGTTACACGACTCCTGCTGCAGTGAGAGTTCAACCAGTTTTAAAAACACTCACTCCCAGCCCCTKCCTGGGAGGCAGGGAAGCAGGGAAGCGTTATTATCTCATTACACACAAGGGGGCTGAGTCAAGGAGAGCCTCCAACTTCTGCAAGGCCACAGGGATTTTGTGACACATATGGGGGAGGGGTGCGAGGAGGAGGGGACAGCACAACACAAAAAGCAGTTTCAGTGCTTTGACTGCTAGCTTGACCATTTTGTCCAGATGGACCAGAGACAGTTGTATGCAGAGAATGCTTGGTGAGAGGGGAGGAAAAAAAGGGCGGTAGAGAGATTCCTTCATCTGTGAACAGAGGTGAAACAAAATTGCAACTCCTAAAACTTCAAGGACTGCTGTGATTCAGGAGAGTTCAACCCTGCAGGGAGACATTTGCTGCATCTCCACCTTCATGGGAGAGCAGCTGTGATTAGTGCTCAGGGCCAGCCCTTCCCAAGTTAACACTTGCTGGGACAGCCTCTACTGTCTTATCTGCCAGTGTTTCTGGCTTCTCGATAGCTGCTGATTCCTTAGAAGGGGGCGGAGGAGTGTTTCGGCTTATAACAGTCTTTTATAAGTGTCTTTTCTGCCAAGGGCCTCTGACACGCGGCCAAAATTGCATCAGAGCTTGTGGAAATACTTCTAGCTAAACAAATATTGAAGCCTAACTTCTACAAAGGCTTTGTTGTTCAAGTTTTCATTTAAGGCAGAAACTATTTCTGAGTATGCTTTCATGAGCAGCTTAGGCTAATTGGAAAAAAGCACTACTACTGAAAAAGGCAGCCTGGCCCTTTTCCTCACCCGTGACTTCTCATACCTGCCAAACAAGCAGTATTTTCCTCCTGCATCAGTGCACTGACCTGGCAGAGCACACAGCTGCACAGGTCCCAGCATAAGCCCAAAAGACATGACGATGACACTTGGCGGGGGAGGCCAGGACTTCCTCTTTCAGTGGCAACACAGCTTATGATCAGTTTAGGATACTTGTGAAGTTACTCCCTCAAATCTTACAGTGCTGAGRGTCGAGTGCTGACTTGAGATATGGTATGTCCTGGTGGGAGCCTGACGTGGGGAATCCCCTCCTGCGTCAGGATACACAGGGATTCAGGCCAGGCAGCATCAAATTCACCCACCCAGACACATACAGGCTCTCTTTTTTCCTCTCTCCATTGCTGTGAAAATATTTTGGATTAGAATAAACGTGAAAAAAGAACAAAACCCAGAATGTCAGAACCTGTTGCAAAAGGGTGTCTAAGCCCACATCAGCTGTCATGGAAATGGTTAGAAACACAAAGTATCCTCCAAATAAGAGATGTCAGTCCTGGACAAACTTGCTGCCAGCAGCCTCCAGACCAATAGACACAGACTAAGGCTTTGAACTGTAGTTATCAGCCAGAAGAGCACCTGCTCCTTTCTCTCTGCCCCAAACAAAGTTATTTCTGCTGCTGAATGTCTAGTTTTGTTTACTGTTTTCCACTGATTTCTACAGCACTTAATTTTCTGAGTGAGCTTAGAGAAAAATAAACTTGATGCTTACTAAAGTAATGCAAAATGTTTCTCTGGTCAAGATATTTCTTGTGCAGCTAGCAAAACTGAACCATCTCATGTAATCAATGCAAATTGAGCTCTTCCAGACCCTGATGTACAGGGCTCTCTGGTAGTTTCTGCAAGGACCTGGGCTCAAAACAAAAAGGGTGTTTGGTCTTATTTCTCAGGCACATCCAACTCTTGTTTACTGACAAGCTGTTGCTGACCAAGGCCCTCCCTCTCCAGCGCCCCCGGCTGCATCAGAGTCACACAGCGAGTAACACAGAACATTTGCCTCAGCGTTCTGCTGCCATTTAAAACTGGCCCTGCTCTCTACAGAATGTGATGTAGAAGCCTCTTGAGGGCAAAYACCCTCAGCATGTTTGCTATTCTGGCTATTCCAACACTTAATTATTGTCTTCCCTCTCTCAATGCTTTATTTAAACAAACTTCATGTATATGAGTCGTGGGTAGCAGAGGTTAGGAGAGCACATCTGGCTTCCCAGATTTGAAACTGTCCTTAAAGTTCAGTGCCTCAATAGACTAAAAGTTGGCAAGACTATTTTCAGCTGCAGCTATTTCTGACACAGCCAAAGCCAGGCAGCTTGTGAAATCAGTTCCTCCTGCCAGAACACCAACTTTTTTTGACTTTAGCTCTAATTTCAATCCCCAATGTCTGAACACTGCACCTTTTACTAACAGCTACTACTAATTACCAGCCCCAGCCATTTGGCAAGGTAAAGAGACCACTAATATCACCCATTTCCTTATTTTTCACATTCCCATTCTACTTGCAGTGGCCAGAGCCCTTGCGTATCATTGATAGAAATAGTCTGAGATAGTGCAGAATGATGAATAAAATCTCCCTCCCTCACTCATTACTTGCACTGCAGTCCTCATCTCTGAGGACTCAAGTCCAGGACAGTCTTTTGGCCATGTCAGCTACCACATCTCTGTCCATAAAGCAGAGCCACTGCTGGAAAGCAGGAGAGGACAGAATGAGAACCTGAATTTGACTCTACTATTACACTGCAACCATGGCTATAAATCCATTTTTACTGTAACATGGTTAAGACAATATCCCTCACCTCATCAACAGTTTGGACACCAACAAGAGGAAGGAAATCCTCACAATTAAGWGTGTGTCAGACAAAACCTAGTGGTAAAAGCAGTTTAATGACCTAGTATCACACCCTCCTTGATGGATAACAGGGCACATCAAGAAGTCACTGCTGGTAATGCTAATGGAGGCCTTAGATGAATTTCAGAAATGTGCACCTCCAAAGTGGTGCACAACCTTCAGCTGGGATTTGTAAATATTGAGATTTGTAAATATGTCTGCACGCACTGAGAGGATCCCAGATAATCAGATTTGCAAAGGAGATCTATATATCTTCTGGTTATTTTGCTGTACTTACAGCAGTCCAAAATACAGACTCTCCTGCCAGGCAAAGACAGGAAACATGTAGCTACCAAGCAGAGGAGAGAGATGTCAAGCTCTTGCCAAACTGAGTACAGTTTTCTCTGCAGTCAGGTTTGTAGTGTATTTACTGTGGAACTGCTAAGAGAATAAAATAAAAATTTTTCAAAAACTTTTACAAATCAGGAAGAGCTCTCAGAAACTGGCCATCATTTTGGAAATAGGTTTAATAAAATGTAACAAGACAAACCATTATATCCATCACAAAATACAGAGATAATGATGGAAGAGTATAAAGCTATCTGGAGTGGGAAATACCATGATACAGGTTTTGATCTAGAATAGGTAGAAGAAATTATTCTTTTCCAGTTGTCAATCAATTTTAATAATTTATGCAGTTCAGATTTAATCAAAACAAGAAGCTGTTTCAATGAAGTATTTTTCTTATAAAAGCTCCTTGTTATCAAAGGGATATGTATTTGTCAGGATCTGCATATGTCATCCCTCCTTGCAAAACTTCTAGCATTACCCTATTTCTCGTCAGACTGAACTGATAAGACAGTGCTCTTAGACATTGTTCCTAATGAGCAATTTGAGGCAGATTTTTTAATAGTCATGTTTCAGAATATAATTTCACTTACACAATAACTTTCTAGATTCCTTTGCATTTCTTAGGTTCAAGGCAGACAAATGATTTTACTGGGCAAATTTTTAACTGGAAGTTGCAGAAGGACAAAAAAAAAATACCTTTGAGTTGGAATTGAAATGGCCTTACAAGCCATTTAGATTTCAGTTGCAGAGGTCTGACCTTACAACTTCTCAAAAAGATCATCTGCACTGTTTGCAAACTTCACTTTTTGCAGGTCACCTTAGCTGAATAAGCACGTGGAGTTGCACACAGATAACAGGAGTAAAAGGATAGGTAGAGAAACTTAAGCCCTTGAATAAAGCCTGAGACCAGGTCTGCAGTTCAGCTTTCCTAAGCTACTGCTATAAACTGAAGTCTGCTCTTCAGATTATGCAAAAACTGGCTCTGGTGGGAGATTAACAGTGGGGCTGAAATGATAAAAGCAGTCTCTTTTGGTCATGGGTTGTAGAACGAACCCMATGCTTCACTCCTATTGAGTATGCATAGATCAACAAGTCTCTAAAAACTGGTTAGGGCAGCTAGTCTTCATTCATGTTCATCTGTAATGCAGAGGCATACAGAAGTCATGACCCTGCTGCCATAGTTACTATATARTTGCATAACAAGGAGTTGTGACTCCAGGTTGATAGTACATTGAAGGAGTTTCTTATATCAAATTTTGAAACCAGCTCTTTTAATGGCAGAAGCAATTTGCATATCGTTTCATTTACCAGTCAAAGCAAAAGCTGGAAGCAGTCTCTGTTAGAAGCTTCTGTGAATAGTAAACTGYTACAAAGTTAGGTTTCTCCTTTGGGGAAAACTTTTCCATCAGAGATTTCAYTGAAGTCACATCCTAGAGACAATGACTAGAAATGCAGATGATAAACATTGCTGAAAACAAGTGAGTTCCAGCACTTCTTGTACGGAAACCAACTTCACTTGAAGTGAAGTTGGAATAAAAACAGAGCTGCCAGATAAACACTCAACAATGCAGGCGTGCTCCCATATTGCTCAGTAAAGTGCTCAGCTTCATGTGGGCAAACATCAAAGTCAAATCTGAGTTTTAGAGAAAAACTCATGTATCACAAACTTACTCCAGAGCTCATTGGTGGAATGTGGAAGATGCTTTACATCAGTGATACCACAAAGAAAGCAGTAAAACAGTTACCACTCTTTTCTGTTTTACAGATATGAGGACAAAATCATAACACTATTTTTTATCTGCTACTGATGTCACAGGAAATCCAAAGAGCTCATATTAATACTGCACAACTGAACTGTGCTGGAGCCAGCAGCATTGTTTGACTAATAGAACTGAGAGACTCTATGACCACAATAAAAGTCCTGCATTTAATTGGCCAGCGATGGCCCCAGGCACTTCCCTTTGCTTTGACCTGTGCTCCTCTTCTGTGCAACACCTGACTCACCCAGCGCATTTTGGGTGTGTGATGTAGCAGTCTTTCCTGTGATGACTAATCTGAAGAAGATAGGCAGGTCCAGTAAGGGAATTGTGAAACAGCTGCAGTAGCATGAAAGATTAGAAGATTTAAGTATCCTTAGCAGAGTGGGAATGAACAAAGTGAGGTAGAATTTCTCCTACTCCTTGTCACTTATGTCTTCTCTTGGTGGCCTCAATGAATTTTCTGTAGAGCTTTCTTAGCCGTGGAAACAAGAAAGAGGAGGATAATCTTAATTGCATAGCATTAAGTCACAGCTAGTAAATGATTCTTCTTGTAACACTGCTTGATTTTCAGTCCCTCTGAGGAAGATGCTCTCCTTGGTTTGTTAAGTACAAAGGAACATTGGTACTTGGAGAACGAATGGAAAACAGGGAGGTAGCTTGGTCACTTTGTATTCATTCTTTATACCTGTGCTGTACTCCCAAAATGAAAGCAGTGAACTAGGCTCCTTTTCACACTTGTCTTAGAAAGCAGCAATAACCTCTTTGCAAAGCAGTTTGTAGCTATTAGTATTACGTGGGATGAAAGGGTCATACTCCAAGTCTTGAAATCCCTCTCCTCTTAGGAGGATTTCTAAGTTGTGTGCTTTGATTCAGGTTATGGAAACACACATTAAAACTTGGAATTCACCAACATAAATATTCACAAARCTCTTTTATGAAGCAAAGTGATCTGCTACTGCAGTTGTCTGCTTCAAGCTTCCTCTGAATTCTTTACTGTTGCTTGCCTGCCAGCCCCAACAGCTGCAAGCAGTATTTCCTTCTGACTCTGAGCAAGCAAGGAGGCATAGCCCATTCTGTCTGATGCTAATTTGGTTACAGTGACTCACCCTCTTCCACGATTTCCAGGCTAATTGCCACAACATTCTCTAGCTCCCAATGTGATCTCGAGGGGTGTGAAGAAAATTTTGATTCAAAATGTTCCATTCAAAGATAATGATGGTTTGACTCCTTATGTATAACCRAATCAAATAATCTAATCCTAGCTATCAAGGCCTTTAATGGATGGGAATGTTTCCAAAACAATCTCTTTCCTGCTCCTCCTGCAGATATGTACCTTAGGAATGATGACATCATCCACTTTATGGGYTTAAAAAAGTAGGATCCACTTCTGCTCTGGTACTCAGGAGCTGGGTTTGGCACTGCCTCTCATGGGCACTGACAGTTTCCTTCAGAATAAAATTCAAGATCTGTTCTTTTGCTTCTCTTTTTCCACAATGATTAAAGCTTTGGCAGCAGTTGACACTACTTGGCTCTTTGTAGAATAATTTTTTTTCATAGCTGCAACCAACAAAAACTCAGAACTAAAAAAGATGCCAATGCCACAAGGTCATTTCGCTCCGGTGCCAAAGTTCAGTGATAGTAGGATTTGTTATGTTCCTAGTGGGTCACCCATCTTTCTGCTCTCTCTCTGCTGGCTAATTCAGTCTGCTACATGTATTTTTGGCTTGCAAGCCTTCTGAACAAGGGGTGTCCAAGTGAGACTCTTTCATCTCTAGTAGACAACAGAGAAGATAGTGATTAAAGTCTCTGCTATAGCCAGGCCACAAAAGCGTATTTTGCAACGCAATGAGCAGCTCAAAAAAGTGAAACACAGTGATTCAGAGAGTCACACACATGATCCTCTAACAGCATCAGCACAGTACAACCCCTGCCAAATGCAAGAGCCCTCCCTTCTTTCCCATGTTTCTCTGACAAGTTTCGACAAGCAAAAATTGTAACCCCTCCATACCTCACACGCCAGTGTCTCACGCTGGCCATTACTCTCTTACGCAAATTCCTTAAGATCTGTAGCATAACTTTACTCCTCTGCTTCCAAAATTGCTGAAATGAAGCAAGTGAAAGAAAATTTAGGACCTCTTACCATCCCAGTTTGGACATATAAAGCTCTTTGCTGTGTAGGGGGTTCTGGGCTTAGTGATAGCAGGACCAAGGACTCAGGCAGCAGAGTCTATATGTACCTAGTCTCAATATAGGGCTGCAGTTTTAAGGCACATCCGACCAAATCAATAACATAGTCAGACTCTGAAAAATGGCCTTTAAATATGTGTGTTTTAGATTAGGACYGCATTGAGGTAATGTGCTTGATGCACAAAATGCTAAATCAATATGGTTAATACAAACCTGACACATGGAGGAAAACCACCAGTCTCCTCTCCTCTCTACAGCTCACCTGTCTTTTGTAGACTCAAACACTTATAACTGCAAAGTCTAAATGTCTTGGTTTCAAACCCTTTGGAAAACAAGTAGTTCAAGACTTAAAAAAAATAACAACAACAAAAAAGATTTTATTGCTCTTTTCTATTCACTACTTCGCCTTCCAAGTCAGAGAGAAACTGAAAAGGTGATATAGTGAACCCMTAGTCCTGCTTCCTGTCCTTTCTCTCATTGGACTGAGTTTAATGAACTATTAAACAGAAATTAACRGAGATAAATTCTGTAAATGTACATAGTGCTTTCAGGTTACCTTAGATGATGACATTGCATTGCTCTACCTAATCTGGCCTAATARGAAGTTTCAGCCCACCAGCATATTTTATTTGCTTCTTTTGGAGCTCAGCTGCAACTTAGGTATTACTTTTCTGTTTCACTGGCAAAGCTGAAATATGCCACAGTTCAAATCTAGGAATCTTTTATGTAATGACGCTGCAGTGCAATGTCTTTGGAATAAAAGGTTGCAATAAACTAACACACACCTTCTCCCAGAGTGGAAACAGCCAACACAGGATTAGCCTCTGAAACTAGCTCTGGCACAGATAAAATAGCTTCTCTGTAGCTTTCTCTAGAAGGACTTGACCATTTAGAGAATTGTGTTCTTATTCCCTTCATTGTCAATCCTGGCACTTAAAAATTGCTAAATCCATGTAGTTTCGTAACTCTTTCTCAATCATTTGAATCACAAGAATCCTAAAACTTGTGACTGTCTCTAATCCACATTAATTTTAGGAGAAAATAATAAGTTACGTCCACCTTCACTTAAGCTTACCTCTGATTACCCTTCCTTTCTGACCTTATCATTGGCATGAAGCCACTTATCTCTTGTGCCTTTCAAACTCATCATTCAGATCAGCAGTAAAACCAGTCCCTAACACAAATAGCAGTATGAAGCACTTTTCTACCCTATGACTGCTGCTACACACCCAGGAGAAGAGACTCTGCCTGGAAAAATGCTTTGCACCAAAATACTTGCTTCCTGCGTATCTTGTTCAGAAAATGTTTTCAGAATTGAAATCCATATCCCAGCAAACACATTTCTAAACAGCAAAAGCATCTGTAATGTGTCTGGGACTTGAATAACTGTGTTGTAAGTTTGGGAGTTTTCTATATTATTAATTGTGAGAACAAAATTAAAATTGGAGCTAATCTGCTTTATCCTAAAATTGCGTTTCAGAAGCATTGCTCCTAAGCTAGAAGTATGAGGAAGAGTCTCATAATGCAGCATGTCTATACTTATTTCATCAGATGAAGTTAATGTGGTTAACATGTTCCTATTACAAACAATACACAATTTACGTTTACAGCTGCATTTTTTTTTAATCTTCCAAGACTTCCATTTCCTCCATTTCTGAAGTAAGTCGGGACCAATGCATTTTAAACATAAGTCTAAAAATTCTGGAGTAAAGGTCTACTCTTTGTTGTACTCACAAAATGAAACAAAAAATCTGAATGAAGAACTGAAGAGTTGGAGAGATGTCCACTTGTATCACTTTGCAAACCATTTTCTGTCAAAGATGCCATTTAGGACAGTTATGTTTTTCGAATGTCAGTAATGCTTCACATGATTTATAGGAAAGCAATCCAGAGCTATCCTGTGACTGTGATTCATTTTCCTGAACCTAATATCATGAAAACTGGAATGATGCAATAAGCAGTTGCTGCTATTCAAAGTAATATCATAGCATCCACAAAGTAATGTTATACTCCAAGGGCTGCATTTTACAGTAAATGGAAGTAGAACATTGTCAAGAACTAATGTGTTGTTGCAAAAGAGATAGAGAGGAAAAAAAGCAGACTACACAAGCCAAAATTTGGTAAGTTAGCCATGCATCTTCAATGTGCATAAAACATCTGGAGCGCAGGGCAGATAAAGGCTACCTGGTATCTAGACAGCCTTTCCAACTCCACCACAGTCAGTAACAGTACTTTAGTGAATTAAATCCCAAGATAATAAACACTGTAAGTACCCTTGCACAAGGCAAGTGTCTAAAATTCTCAAATYAATCTCTGTTCTCCAGGATTTGTGATGCTAAGTATGAATTCTCTGTATTCACAGTTTCAGTGTAGGTAACTCTGAGACTAGACTTACCTTCAAGGCTGAGGTCTGAAGAAACCAGCTTGATCAACAGAAAACTCAGAAGTCGTATGATATGAGAAAGACATGTCCTAGTTAGCAGAATTCCTGAATGTGCACACACTTAGAAGGCAAAGCATGGTRGTGGCTAGCAAGAAGAAAGAGGCAAAAATTCCTTAACTGGACTGCACAAAACTGGCGTCTTCAACGGGCAGCTTTCTGAAATGGAGAGATTCTGAACTCAGTAGGCTGGAGGAAAGAGAGTATCACAGCAGAAAGACCTCAGGGTAAGACTTATTTATTGCTGATAGCTGTTATTATAGACTAGACTTTTAAGAAGTATTTGACAAAGGCAGCCAGGTGACGCCATGGGAAGGATTTAATTAAGCAAGAATAACATGTACAAAAAGAGGTAAGAGGAAACAGTAACTCTCATTGTATAGATGAGTCAGTTTAACTCCTAGTGTAGTCTTGTGATGCACAGAGGGAGGATGCATGGTGCAAAGCTGCCTGAATGTAGTGCAGTGGAGAGGCAAATACATAYAGCTGTCAATGAATGAAGATGAGAGTTTAAAAAAGTAGCAGCAATACAGACTCTTACGTGATGAGAAGATTCTTGAACCACTACTACAGCATAGGATGTAATGCAGTGGTCATCCTACTTACAACACAGAGAAAGTTCAGAAGATTCCTGATGACAGGCCAACACCTGCTGTTTTGGATTTCAGTGTATAAGAACAAAGGAAAACGTATCTAGTAAACCTCTTTGGCTTGCCAACTGTCAACAGCAATGCAAACCTACTTTACAGCAGAGGAGTCACCTAATAAAAATATAAATAAATATTTTATCACAAGATCCTCCAGTGCTGAGAAATCCCACCTCAGTGGGACAGAAGGCTCCCAAAACACCAAGTCTACCATTGCCTCTGCAAAACTGCAGCTGTAAGGAAGAGAGAAGTTTTGGTCCCTTTCAGCTACAGAATATGAATGAAAAGGATGCAACAATCCAACAGTTTATTTGTAAAAAAATTCTTTAAAATTTTACTACATTGTAAAGATTAAGGAAAAAATAGTATTAATTATATATATATATATATATATATACACACATACGATATATATATATATACACACAAACACACATCGCACCATTAAAATTACATGCTTTTTCAGAACACAGAATTGGTCATTTTCCCTCATACCAATTTTAAAGTTCAGTGCAAGAAATCTTGCTTCCTTTTTCTTCCCCTTCCCCAAGTCTCCAAAGTTTTCAAGTACAGGAAATAAGCTAATAGTAGAAAACCATTTGTTACACACAAGGGACAACTGACAGCTATACAATATTGTTCTGCAGTATCCAACACATTGTGTGCGTAGTTTTGAATTCTACAATGATATGAACTTTTACCTGAGGCATATGGGAACAATGCAGTATGAGGATTGGCACATTTAAAAGATTTTCACATTACAAACTGACTAAAATCGAAGTTGATTAGATATTGCACATCTGTACCCACCGCATTGGTACAAGAATGCTCTGCATAATGAGTCACCACCAATGTCTTAGAACTGCAAGAAAAAACAAAGATAAGCACCACTTGCAATATGCATGCAGACAATCTAAGTGGAACAGAGGTAGCATCTTCTCATAACTTCAACAGGGTCATTCAATTCAACTTCATCCTCCCTTCTGCAAAAGGCACTCACTTTTTCAGCTATGAACAGCATGATGTTAAATTCAGGCAGCCTGACCACAAAGGTAACTGGATTTCTCTTTAGAAATATTAAAAAACAGTAAGCAGAGAACATGATGAAAAGAAAAAAAACAGAGTAGAAACATACATTTCAGGTAATATGTACTATTTCTCTCCCTCTTCTTCCTTTTTGGAGGAGAATTGAATTTGTTTATAAAATAGTTGTAGTACATCATCCAAATTCAGACTTTCCAGTTAAAATGGCAGTAGTAAGCAGCACATTGTTCAATTTTGAAATACCAGAAGTACACCAGCCTTTTTAATAGCTAAAGAACAACAATTCATAGTTAAAAGTAGAAAGATTACACATAAAAAGGTGGTGCTGAAGAAAGATAAAGACCTTTTGATGTAAAACATCATAAATGAAAACTTACAGAACCTCTTATACTCTATCTTCTATCCTTTCTGCAGTTTGAAAAGATATTGTCTGTGCAAACACCTGCTCTTACCGTGAAACTACGGAGCTAATTGAATTATAAGATGTGCCACTGTTGCAACTTGAAGCATAAGCCTCCTGACCATTAGCATCTAAATTTATTTTGAATACAGGAGATGCCTTCAGTAAAAAGTCTGCTGCATCTCTGCGACCTAATTCCCTCAGTTTAGACATCAGGATACCTACAGTGCTCTCAGRAGCCTTACTCCACTCCTGCAGAAGGGCATGAACTGGGCTCGAGATAAAGTCATTTTGTGTTCCATTATTTGTATTGTATTTTGCAACAAGATCAGGGAGGCCTAGGTTCATGGCCAGAAGGCACCAATCTTTTCCCATGGGATCAGGTGGATCCAAAAGTCGACTTAGTTTTCTCCTGGTAAGTAGATTCAGATCTGAAATGTGAATATCCATTCCTAGGCTTCCCTGGGAGTAGACGTCAAGACATCCAAAACACAGTATACTACTAAAGCTTTCTTTATATCCCCCCATGGTGTTAGTTAATGATGTCTCCTTTTGACTTTGTGCACGGAAGAAGTCTCTAGGCTGGTAGACCATTACTGGTTCATGATGTTCCCTCAGCTGCTGAGGACTAAGGTAGTATTTCACGGTCAGAAGGCCTGGTAAGGTTGTGGCCATTAAGTTATCAATGGTGCTGCACACAGAATCCAGAAGTAAACAGCACTTGATCTTCTCTGTTTCCAGTCCTCTAACTTGAACTTCTATACCCTGACCATGGTTGACCAGCAACACTAAAAGCTCAGCTCCACGATTCATAATCTTTGATCCATTTACCCACAGACGTATATCAGCATCTCCCTCTGTGCTTTGCTGATGAACCCACCTGCACAGATTCACTTGAACTTTATGAAAAATTCCACAAGGAAATGGGGTAAGGTGTTCCACAGGAACGATTCTAACACCACCATAAATCAGCACCTCATCCTCCTCATCTGTCCAAGATCTGTGCAGATTATCAGTCTTGATGAGAGCAGGAATATCTACCATTGCTCCACTGCTGAGATCTCTTGCACAAATATCCATGGCATCCAAGATCTGTATCAGTTCTTCCACATCACTATCTGTCACCAGACGCTGGATGTCCTCTATAGTGTATCGACCTCTATAGTGATGTAGGGCTTTTGGGTTCTCCACTGACAGGATTTTTCCAAGGACATTTGAACAGAGCCAGCGAGGATCCAGAAGCACAACATCTTGGACAGTTTCACTCTGCATAATGTTGATCTGTCCAAAAAAAATGAAGTTATCTATCTTGTGAAGTAGAAGAGGATTTACTCTTTCATAACCTATTAACTAAATCATTTAATCAACACCGCTGACAAGAATAACAAACAGGGTATTTTGATTTCTTGTAGATATTCAGAACAAAGTAGATTCGGTTCTTGATTTCCATTAAGAACAAAACCATTAGAACGTAACAGCAGTAAAGCCTAGCTGCAGCTTATTTATGCAAAGATGTTCTCCTATGACTGAATTTCTAATRGATGCACAGAAGTTCCTCATTTGCAGCAAACACTAGCTCATTTTAAGATCAAAATATACTTAATCCCTTTTAGATACTTTGTTATTACAATTATTACATTAAATAACATTTATTGCTACAATACTTRTAATAAATGTTAACTCTTCCTCTCTGAAAGAAATAATATTGAATGAACTAGGAGATACAAAAAAGCATTATTAACCAGTCTCCTCTTTGTATGGTATCTTCAAAGAAGMAGCAGAAACAAAAATAATTAATGAGATTTGCTGAAATTAATGAGAATTAAGCATTATTCTACCAAAGCAGTGCCTCGTTTGCTGATGAAGATATGCAATTTGAATAAAAATCACTTACTTCTCCTATGCTATGCAACTGCTGTGCAATATGCCGTAGATCATCTTCACTTGCTAGGGGATTAAGCTGCTCCTGTACATCGTATACAAACTGCTGCAAGGACATTAACTGATTGGGTCCATTCATTTTTCTCCATGAAGGGAGAGTGGAGATAATTTTTTCGCATAGATGAGTCATAGGTGGGCACATCTTACAAAAGTACAGAAAAAAAATCTATTTGTAACATTTGTAATTGTACTGTACTTCTACCAGTCGATTCTTCTGGAAGTCACTGACGCCTCATCCYACAGTTTCAAGCCACTGCCCCCATTTTGCATGCAAGAAACCTCCCAAAATTTTGTCCTGCTGATAATTGCTACAAGTAAGTTTTGTTAAGGCAGAAAAACTAAAACGTACTAAACTGAAAGACCACTGTGAGCATAAAAACAGRCTGTATTTCACTTAAAACTAAACAATTCCCTCAACCTTACAAATGAACTTTGTACTTTCCTTTTAATTCATTATTTTTTTAAAACCTCTCAGAAGTAGCTGCAGAACCTCTGGTTGGTGTGTCATACAACTAAGCAGAGAAATTCAAATTGATTTCCCAGAAGCTACATACTAACTTGAGTCAGTCATCCCYGGTATGGAAGTCTCTTGGGATTCATGGTGATGACATTAAACCATGGGTAGTTTAGCTTCACTTAGCTAAAGACTACTAGCATGTATTTTTGAGTAAAGGTGTCAAGTAAAAAGACAACATACATATATGTCAAGAATTCTTTGTCAAGAATTACCTTTCTGATGATTGAGGAAACTGTTCCACCCTATTTTTCCTTTCTTCTTCTTCTTCTTTTTTTTTTTTTTAATGAAAAGCTTATCTGCATTAAATGCATTTTGTTYCTCTCTAATACTATTCTGACAATTAAGGGAAAAAAATTCCAAGTCTTCATGCTAGAATCCAACCAGTGTCAATTCAGAATAGGAAACTAGATCTTTAAACTGAAACCCTCCATTATTTCTCAAGAGATTATCATTTTGGTGAACTATACAAAAGACCTACAATTCTGAAAAATGCTGACTGAATCCTTGGAGTCAGCCATTTGTCCATCATACTGTCTCCTACATATGCTCCTAGAAAATTCAAACAGAACGCTTTCTTTAAGTTTTGCAATGTATATACTAAATCTACAGTAACTTCTTACCCAAGATTTACATGTTTTGGCTGGCATCAAGACACTACTTACAGAAATTATCTGGCTTCTTATTTCTTGCAAGTGATTTCGGAGAAGCTTCATATCTTTAGACCCAGATGCACCAGCATCCAAGACAAATAACTTCTCTGATATTTGCAGATCATTTCCAAATCTAAAAGAGAATAAGACAGTACTTACTAATTTTTATTCCCAAATTCAGTTTTACTTCTTAATCCTGCTGCATGTCACATAAGCCTTCAATTATGTAAGTTATTTTTCTTCAAGGAATGTTGAAAAAGTTTCATGAAATTATTAAGTATTAATTATGCACAGATATTTTATAAGCAAAGTAGTATACAGGCACTATTATTTTCTTGAAAATAAACACAGATGTTGAGAGGTAATTATCGTCTTTCTAAACACTAGGAAGATGGGTGAAGATGCATAAGAAAATTACAATTAAACATAACATAAAAATTACAATTAAACATAACATAAATCTCATAACATACACTTCATTAGAGAAGGGACTATAGGAATCTATTTTTCTAAAAGATCTTGGTATTTGCTCTTTTGTTTCTTCTTACTTTAAAAAGCTCAGTTTTGACCACACTGACACCAGCTCTGTCTTTGACTCTCCCCTTYGACTTTTCAAACACACATACTTGTTTTCCTAGTTCTGTTGTGATTTACATTTAACAAGATTTGAACACCAAGGATTATACTGAGATATTTTCTGTTGTTTAATTTCAGTGAGAGGGATATGGCCCCATCACTGCTTTGCTGGAATTTCTATAGACCTACATCTACTTCCTGTATATTCCAGTGGGGAGTATACCTCAAAGGTATGGATAGTTCCTTGTACCAAGTTGTACCGATTTAAGTCCTCATTGTGAATATGAAGTATTGTTACTAGAAATAATAGGATTAGCTTACGAAAATTCATGCCTTCAATCTGCAATTAGTGTGCCCTCTAACTATTTGCTCAGGAAGGTTAGAAGTCTTCCAAACTTCTAGATATCTGTTCACTGGCTCTCATCTGTGTAACTCAATAATGTCAACACTTACTCAACTTTTCAGAAACTGCATATAAAATACCTCCAAGCCTTCTATAGTTTGCCTCCTATCCATCCTAAATCCATTTAGAGCAAAGTGTGACTCTTCTGTAAAGCTTGCTCTTTTGTGCCTGGCAGCTGTGGCTCAAAATCACCTGCTTTTCTGAGACAGAGGGAAAACCTAAGCACTAACATGTTAGCCAGATGGTTGATAACTGGCCTTTCAATGCATCTGGGTGTTGACAGGGTAAGATTTCCTGAGTCTCACTGTTTTTAGGCATCATTTGCTCACTTTTAATTCCCTTATGTCAGCTCGTTCAAAGCAGGTCACTCCCTGTAGTACTGGTAAATACTTTATTTTCTGTACAAAATAAGCTTCCCGATTTTCAGTAAAGGAAAGCCTCAGAGGCAAGGTATGGCATTTCCAGTTACGTAAGTATGTTCCTCTCTTACCTGTTCCTGATTTCTTTCAGGAATGACAAGTCTTTGTCATATCCAAATTCTCCTCCAACATGCCGAGGAAGATTCACTATGTCAGCATGTGTGGCAACCAAAACAACACGCAGTGGAGTTTTCAGCTTTCCAGCAAATGCTAGATGAAAAATMAGAGCACTCCCTTATTATGAGACAGGCCTATGAAGATGGCTCTTATTGAGCCAGGAAAGTACCAAAGCATTTCATGTTCTTGGTATACAAATCACTTCTGCAGTGGATTCATCAACTTTAAGCACAACCCTATATATTTCTACATAAGTGAAAGACTCTTTTTTGGCTGTTACATTATCTATTACTGTCTGTATTATGTCCACTTCGAAAAGCTGACCTCTATGAATAACATCAGAATTGCTGCTATTATATGACTTTATTTCAACACGATAAAGCATTAACTAATAACATTAATGATATATCTATTAACTACACATTGTAACAGTGTGAAAAAATTGTATTAATAACAGCTTCTTGAAAGGGCTTCTCATAATTTTCGGTTGATCTTTAGTATTACAGGTGTAACTTAGGGGATTTTAAATAGAACACAAGAAATCAACAACATTCATATGTTGGTATGAATGCTTGTTCACAGTACTTACACAAACAATGAACTCTCACTTAGGTGAGAGTAAGTAGGAAAGCCTGGRAGATACCATGAAAAAGAATGAGAAAAAGAAAGACACAAACGGTATGTGAATGAAGGGATGGTATGGAACAGACAGTTACATAAAACTTTCTTTCAAGCTGATCTTCCAGAAGAGACAATATTAGATACATTTTTTAAAAAGACACCATATCCAATCCTGCTGTTCTGTCTGACAGAACTTTTCATGGKAAAAATATGCTCACATCAGTGTTGACTTTTCATCAAAAGCTACAGAACTTGATTCATACATAAATAAACCACATTTCCCAAACCTTTGCATAGCATTTCAAGGCAAGTATTCTACCATTGCTAATCTTTTTTTTTTTAAGATCTCTTTAAACCGAAGTACTTAGAGGAAATAACTGGGAAATACCAAAAGCTTAAGTTTTCTGCTAATATCAATTATTACCTATTTCTCAAGAAATCTGTATTAAGAATGCATGAAAATCCAAATTAATCTGACCAATATAAACATTGATTTAAGTGAAGTATCTGAACTATGCTCATCATTAGATCATCAAGAACAAATAATTAAGCCAAATACTGATTCAGCTAAATTAAGAACTAAGCTTCCTTCCTGGATTAGGGAAACCTGAAAATTTTTCAGCAATTGCAAATYAAGTGCATTTTCAGCTTTAAAATTATTCTGCAAATTTCTGACCTTTTAATTCCACAAGTGCTTGCAAACCAGTCAGTTCTAAACACTCATACTATTAACTCTGTGTTTTTATCCAAAACAGGAAAAGACAGATATATATACACCCAAATTGAAAACTGAAGGCCTGCCCTTTGGCTCATGAATGTCACGCRTCAGTCTGAGATAACACATACAGAATTAATTACACCAACAAAAAGAACAACACTCTCTGCACTGTCTAGGTATTTTGACATGCTTGTTGGTGAGTCCTTAGCAGCTCTGTAAGTTTTCCACGAATGTCTAATTAGATCCACTTGACAGTCAAAACAAATGTTAGAACTTGCTTTTTTCTGTCAATCTGTCAGAGTTTGCTTATCAGCATTCAACTACAAACAACAAGTTACATACACTACAGTATATAGAATATTTGTTTATCTGATAAATAGCTTCCAGTTTGTTAGAAGCCTGAGTGATCTCACTAATACCTGTGCAAAGTCCTCACAGATACCATGGGAAGATTACTAGAAATAWTAGTTTCTAATGTGCCAAAGGTTAAAATAACATATTTGAAGTCCAAAGAGAACTCCAGCTAAATCGGTAAGAATGGCATGTAGTGAGAGGCAGTTCTGCTCTAAAGCATTGTTCAGTCCTTTCCATGTTGACAAACCTAACTGATGCTGGAAACACCTTAAATTAGGGTTAGATTTAAGTGGAATTTAAATTTAATTAATTTAAATTTAAAATGGTTCCAACATTCTGAAACACTTGGGAGTTTCTCGMACAAATTATCTGAAATAAAAATGTCACCTGTCATTTACAGCTGTAAATCCCATGCCACAAGAAGCTGTATTTGCATTTCATTATCCATTTTAGTTGGACTAACTAGTACATACAACTCTTCAGGCTTATATCACAGAGATAAACTTCCCCCTCAGAAAAAAATCTTGTGTACAGTTGATTCAAATAAAAGGCAACGATGACATATAACAAGACTCAACATGGAGGATTTGGAAAGTTGCAGAGAAACACCAGAAGCTTTATCTTCCCAGTCCTCTAATAGTTCATTAACAGACAGAACAGCATACCTATTGGTTCTTCAGCTGGGACTAATGATTTCAGGAAACTAAGCCAAAAGGTCACTTGGTTTAACTGGATTTCATAAGGCTCCTCGAGACTGAAAAGCACTATGTGAATTGTGGTGGGATCATTCGCAGCAAAATAATCGTAACAGCAGAAATACACAGGATTCCCAGAGAATTCCCAGACGCTGAAATCACCAACTCCTATWAAACAGACAAACAGATGAAAAGATCGTGCTTTCTCAGCAAGCATGGAGCACATTTCATCCAAGGAAAGACAAAAAAGAGTTAATTCAATTTAAATTTTCACAAAAATAGACCATATGCAGGTGAGAAAGTAATATTGCAAATGCAATCATGAACAAAGAGCAGGTTTTCGATAGTCTCAGAAATGGAAATGTTATGTCTTCGCAATCTGTTCCTCTTTCACATTCACTTCTCTAGGACATTCAGCTGGATGCCACAAGGAAGCACCTGTGTGTTAAACTCATGCTGCCTTACACATTAAATTGGCCTTCACCTTGCACAAAAGCAATAGATCTCAAATTCCTTTCAAATAAACAAGAATGACTACTCCCATTCTTTTCCTACTCCCACAAAATACCAGTTCAACATATATATATGTAYGTATTTTTCTAATATGCAACCACTAGCATTAAAAGTAGCTGAAGGACATTCTCAAAGAACTCATTTTGCTTTAAAAGAACAAGAACAAAGAACACCCACAAGCCCACACTATTCACATCACAAGTCAGGAATGAAGAATCATCATCCTAAGGATCCCAGCAGTATCATGCTTCTTTCTATCACCTCCTTTAGCTTCAGGTGAGAATAGTATTCGCAGCTCATTGAGAACTCCCCAGACCAAGAATCCGATTAGGCTGAAGTCAGACAAATTTGTACTATCTCTACTAAACAAATGCTGATTAAAATAACACCTCAAATATTCTAGGAGAAAAGAAAAAAAGCCAGAAACCTCAAATCTCTTGTTGTGGGTACAGCTATTCAGCATTCACCCATGTGCAGTTTCCTTCTGTATCACAATTGTACAGAGAAAGAAAACAAAATCTTTCTGACAATCTGTTATGCAACTCAGTTTCACTGCAGAATTTGATTTGATTTCATATCATTCTGAAAGATGATGCTACCCTGGACAAAGAACAAACTTTACTACATGCCAAACTCCCTAGCCACTAGGATGAATGTTTTGTCACAGTTTGTGCTTGTATACATGCTCTGCTCTCCAAAGTAAAAGCTTGATTACATCAGACTTAAAATTAACCTTAAAATTGCAACTGCTAAGGTATGCAAAACACTGTCCTTATTAAGACTTCATTGATAASAAGATTAATAAGGGTATTGTATGGTCTTTATATCCTAAAGCTTTACTAGCATCCAGGTTTACTTATGAGAAAGGATAACTACTGGGCCAAGAGAGAATACTACGTTACATGTTTTGCTTTGGAATACTAGTGAGGTTTTCAAACGATTTTGCTGACAGACCCCACTTACTGCTCATTAGTTCCATTTGCAAAGTGCTTAACTTCTTTTGGAAGAAAACTAAATCAGAAGTTCCAGTCCAGGTGCTTGCCAGATGTGCTCCAGGCCCCTTGTGGGGCAAGAATGATAGGTCGTTCAGACAGCTATGAACCACATGCACGGTGAGAACACTCGATCTCTGGGACTAGATTAAATCTGACAAACTCCTCAAGCTACACACAATGTAGAGGCTACTCTACAAGTAGGGCTACTGACCTACTTCTATTACGCCAGACRCCTCCTCTCCACTGTCCTGGTAATCTTCAGAGCGTTTATACGTGGTATTATAAAGATCTGACACAAGTGATTAGCATGTACACGACAGGTATAGAATTTCATGTAGATTTAATTTCTGCCATGTTGAATTCTCAGACACAGTCAGTATCGTTCATTACCAATTTTTTTAAAAGCAAGCAACATAACACTATGTCCTGCAGAATTAAGGCATGCCAGCCCAGTTCACAGCTTACCRTTTAAGTAGGCGTTCTGAATGTCAATGGCCTTGGTGGACTGGTCATCAGCAGAGAAGTGAGAGTGATGAGCTGGAGAAACAAAAGCTTCTAACATCCCTTTGGTCAGGCCTGGCTCAAACATCATACTACGACTTTTCACACTAACGTTCTCACAGCCAGGATAAAGATTTGAAATGCTTACTGAAACTGTGTCAGAGAAAGGAAAAAGAGATTACAAACTATGGAAAAATTACAACCATTATCACTTCAAAATAAGTATGCTAGGCATAAAATCTCATTAAAAAATGAACTGCTCTTCAAAGAAAGTAAAGAATTACTACGCTGTGAGCATATGCTACTACATCCTTATTCTAAGTATTGAAAAAGAAAATAGAATGATCCAATATAGCACTCATAACCTTTGGTAGATCTACTGCTGTGTTGGAAAGCATAGAAAAAATAGAATAATTCAGGAGTTCAAGTTCTTCTACATGAGAAAGATAAACTGATTTTTTAGCTAAGGATTGCAATTTCATAGCATAAATTATTTTTATTGGCACAAAAATGTTACGTATTTGTACAGCTGAATCCTATAAACAAGGATAAAAACATCACTAAAACTCATAATTGTATTGTAGTAACTATCTCCGGGGTAGCGAGTAAGGAAAAAGCAGACCCTTAACTGAAATTATTTTACTAATAAACAACTTGTTTAGATCACATTTAATCGAGATTCTGGAAGAATAAATTAGAAAGGAAAGTGTTTTTTATTTTTTTTTTTAATTAACTAACACCATCTAGTGGAGAAAGGAAAGATTTCATCCCTCCTCTGGATGTTGAATTCTGATACTYGTTTTCATATGAGTATTAGAGTTACTGTCTGTAGTACAACTATCCTTTTATATTTGACCCTCTTATATAATATTTCAATCTTTAGCCTGATTTATATTCACAATTGGTGAATTCCAGCACTGATCTTTACAGACTTTGAGCAACCATGTCACACTCATGACCAGGTATTCCCTGAGTTGTAATGATTTTTAAATGTCCATCCGATGAAGTCATTCCACCTACAATATTTATCCAAAAGGTCCAGATACKGAAATAAGCAAAAAATCAAAAATCCAAGCATAGGTTAAAACAAAGCCAGAGCTGTACAACTTCCAAGTTTTACATCTAGGCAAGCTGTTTCCACATGCACACTTCAAATGCACAGTTACTTCTAGTTACTTCAGATCTCCAGATCTGACAAATAAATATAACTGGCAATGTTGTTTGATTTTACAATGGCATGAGAATATTTCACCTACGTGCTTTGGTTTTGGTATCAACCAACACGAAAAACCTGTCTCCAGTCAAAACCTTACTGCACTACCTCCAGGACTGCTATTCCTTGAGCAATTTACCTTCCCCTAAATGATACAACTTTTATTGATTAATTTAATAATTCCGAAACCATGGATGGGAGCTTCCTATGATATCCGAACAGCARTAACTTAAGTTCTGTGCTGTCTTGTTATGTCACTTTGTGAGTACTTTGTAACTTCCTTATGACTCTCATGACTGGAAAAGAAGTAGACTTACTAACCTTGTTCTACCATTACCTAAAAATAATGATGAATGCTAAAACTGCAATTATTAGCAAAAGGGTTTTAAAGGAAAAAGCAACTGTGAACCTATCTAAAACTTACTAAGTGATATTAATTCAATACAGCAGTTTTCACTCGAGATCCTAAAATGCATGCATAGCAAGTACACTCTGCACAACATCTCTTGATGAATAACTTAACTGTTCTTTCTGGTGTCTTTTTACTACAACTGCATGTTTTTCCAAAAGCGATCACATGTTGATCTGTAAACCTAGCTACTTCCTCAGCATCCTGAGGCTCTTCCCACTTCACATAGGCCAGCTGTGGTGTTTCATGAGTAAGGTTCCTCTACTATTTTCACAAATGTATGTATGTTTAGTAAGGTTCTATTTCATCTTTAACTTGGAGGCAATTCTAGACACCTCTAACTTGGCAAATCCATTCCTGTACCTCCAGCTAAAAGCATTCCAAAGTATCAATGGCAGTGAAGTATCAATGGCAGTTCTGAATCTTTAGTTGTTACTTAAATAATATCACTGTATATATAAACATATAGTAATTGTATCAGTTTTGCACAGAACCTGTTTAGGCTTCTCAGTGAAAGAGGCAGACAAAACCACTGTAAAACATGATGATGAAATCTGGTCATGACACTGACACTTGCACTCAAGGATTTTCTGGTGAAAATAAATGCAAGTGCTCAAACCCCTTGTCCTCTACTAAGTTCACTTACGTACTGTATGAGTAAATAAAAGGTTTAACTGTTCTCACCCTCTTCACACCCATAGCTTCTCCTAGCTATTTAGGCACGAGCCATACAGAGAAATGAATAACTCCTCCTTTGCTACGATTTCTTGCACGTGTAGCTTGATCTTGCCTTTTACAGTAGAGGCAACAGCTCTTTGTTTAGAGCTATAGAGACTACAAGAAAAGTGTATTCCTGTTGAAATATGTTTCAAAGCCATACCTGAGGGTTTGGAAGACAAAGGAGATGGTGGGAATCTGGTTGAATTTGTGGAGGAAAGTCTAGGCCTACGCCTCCGAAAAAAGCTTCTCAGAAGGCCACACTTGAGAGACTCCACAAGGGTTGTCTTCCCAGAGCCAGAATGTCCAAAGAGCTTCAGTTTGATTCTGGGCTGTGGATTCTGTGTGTGTCGGAGCTGTTGAATAAAAAGTCCTCTGTGTGCATCCTAAAATTTAACATAAACAAGAAACTGTAACTTGTGGCAGAAAATTTCTATCTCCCAATAAACCAAAAATGTAGGGTTTAGATTAACGTTTTCTTGCCATTTAGTGTTCAGCTAGATTGGTTCCTCCATCTGCTTCATCATGCAAGTGCACAATTACAAACAGAAAGGCAGGGATATGTGCCAATACACAGCCAGACAGCTTCTCTCAAAAAACACTCATGAAACTACACTTTATGACTGGACCCTTGGTATCAGGCTATACATCAGCGACTGAGATCATCTTGACTCCTACTGGAGAGAGCCAAGGAGGAAAAATTAACCTTTTCCAGTGTCCTTTCTCCTTGCCCATGAGGCCCAGTAGCATCACCAGGATCTCCAGATTCCGTAAACTTACATTTACTATCTGCCAGTTTATATAACATACACGCAGTACTGAAGAATTCTGGAATGATAGCTACCATCGAAATCTTAAAACTGCTGTGTTCCTATCTTCTTTCCATTAACTTTGTCTGTATTTGCCATACTTGAGAGAATTCCCCCCACCCCAGCACATAAATTACTTTTTATTTTGACCTTTTTTCTTTTTCCAATGTACACAYTGCTCTTCATAGTTCATTATCTCTCCTTTTACCAAACACTTATTCCTTTCACCTTTTCTACCTAAAAAACCTTTCCACACACCATTTCATTTTTCTCCCCCTCCACCACAAGTATATACCCTCCACACTTGTTTCATAGAACCACAGAAGGATTGGAAGGCATCTTTGGAGACCATCATTTGATCTGAACTCCCTGCTCAAGCAGGACAATCTACAGCAGGTTGCCCAAGACAATGTCCAGTCGGATCTTGAATATCTCTAAATTCTACAACCTCTCTAGGCAGCCTCACAGTAAAGAAGTGTTTTCCTATGCTTAGATGGAGTTTCCTGTGTTTCAGTTCATCTCCTTGTTCCAGGCCTCAATTTATCTGCTTCCCTACTTGGTTCTTTGCAGACTTGATTGTTTGCCCTCTGCGTGGATCCACTGACTCCTCCACAGTGGCAAACTCATTCTCATAGGGCAGACCTTACTCAAGCCCACTCGCATCTCCCTCAGGAGAGCTTTCAGCTTCAAGATCACCCATGATCCCTTTTTATCTCAGCCTTGTAGTATCTGAAGAATATTCCTTCTTCTTGCCAAGAACAGAGTCTGGAAAGAACTAATTAAATCTGTCTGTTTCTCTTTGCCTAGCGGGAAGCAGTAAGATATAAATGCTCTGCTATTCCCCACACAATCTTAGCTTAAAATTCCACTCAACAAGGGGATGCAGTGCAGGAGAGCAAACTATTGTGTTGTGCTTCAAGATTTGCTTCAATAAAACAGGGAGATAGCAGAAATAAGTCCTCAGAAGCAAACAGCATTGCTAGATATTGTTAGAGACAGGATAAGATGAAACAGAAAAAACAGTAGAACAGTGTAAAGTAGCCATTTTTACTAATATGTACATAGAAGCTTTAACTGAAAGGTACACTTTTAATTAAAAATGAGAAAAATGATACCATTTCAGTAAGGATCTTTGCAACAGAGCTTTTTAGAATAGCTTTGATAAATATCTAATGTTCTTATTATTTCCCTACAGTCAAACCTTTCTTACTATCTTAAAAAAAATGTAGAATGCAATTAAATTCATGCATCTCCAACCTTTTTCAGTCTTGCAAGCAGACTAGCCACATGTTCATGCTGCTCTGCTCTAGCAAGATCTTCTGCTGTTTTCCCATCCTGTTAAAAAACAAATCATTAGTGGCAGTTCCTTCCTTTTGTCCATAATAAAAAAAAAAAAAACACATATAGTATTGCTCAGCTCTGCAGAGCAATAGCAGAATAATTGCAGACAATACAGACAATAGCAGAATAATTGCTGTCAGATGCAAATGGATGGAGAGAAGGTAAAACAAACCAACCAGCAAAAATTGCCCTCACTGGAACTCCTGTTTTGTTAAACTGTCCAAAAAAGTTAAGACAAAATGTAGAACATCAGTATTAGTTTGTGAATTGGCATTTTGTTGCCAAACCAGATACTTTGAATTCAGAGGCTTAGAGTGATGGCAGTATTTCCCCTCTGAATTCTTCTTTTTTTCTCACAATCAATTAGTGGATGACAGCCCTTTCTAGATAGTACATAACAATCAGATCTAAAAGTTTAAACATTTCACAAAGGGTTCATACACTAGCATATTCATTCACATGAAGAGGTGATTTCTCTTTACAAATGGATAAAGAATGACAATGGCAAAGTAGTCACTGGATCAATGTTTTCAAAAACATGAACAGTGTAAGACTTGTGGTTTAAATTGCCTTTAGCAAACTTAAAAGGAGAAGCAAAGCTGTCTTCAGCATTCTGCTCCTGACATTTAATTACCCGTGTTTCATATGTCAGCRGTTTAATATGAAAGTTGAAAGAAGAACCGCATGCTACTTTTATGACTACATTAATGCTATTATGTTGTTTCATACTTTGGTAATAGATAACTAATTTGAGAATACTTTGCTTCTTTTATCCTCTCCTAGGCAAGAGCTTTCCTGTGTTAAGAACAATTACTGATAAATTAAGACCTCTTTTTAAGCTTATATCTATGATTTTACTATAGTTTTTCATGTGAAATCTATACTGTCTTAAGCAGTTTGAGAATAATGAAATAAATGTCTTTTACAATAGAGTGTCCACCTACAGAAGCCCTTTTCTGTTTTCTATAAAAGTCACTATGTACTCCACAATTCCAGATAATTCAAACAGCTCAGGAATAGAGCATTAGCAAGAAACAGCAAAAAATATAGTTTATGATGTGAACTGATAAAATTTAAATCAACAGCTTGCCCTTAATTTCTTCCATATTTGAGTAACTGCAACTTTAGTAAAGAAATCTTTGAATGTATTTTAAAAAATAGTTTTCCTTAGAAAAAGATGTAAAAAAGAGAAGCATCTTGTCTTTTCAACTGACTCCATCCCTCCAAATTCTACTCAATTCTGAGTGCCTGTTGTACAAAGGGAAAAAAAAGTTCAGTGTTCGGGGGACTAGGCTGTCATCAGAAAAACTTCATGCTCCTGGTGTTTCCTGGGTTTCCAATCTTGGACACATCTAAGGGAATCTAAATMTTCAAATAAAGGGGAAATATTGATTCCATTCATGAGAATCCTTATGATGACCTGCATTAACCTCAGGTGTGGATTTTATCAAAATCCTCAAATCCTTGGTCTCATTATAAGTCTAAAGCAAGACTATCGTTTGGCCCTGCACGTTTCCAGAGCCTAGCATTTTAACATTGCAATAAATACTTTGAGAAAGCCTAGCAAACTATAGCATGAAGTACATATCCAATAATAAATTCTTACACCTCAAATCCCTTAGAATCAGAGCAAATCCCACACCTTTCATCGGGCACACTGGAATTGCAGTGACATGGACTGCATAACTTGACATCCTTTCTTGCTGTGCCCAGCTGCTCCATGAGGGCTGTTTTTAACCAAAGCCAGGCYTGAAGGCAAACAGCTGTACTGTGATATCAGATGTTTAGCCCAAGTATAGTTGTTTACACCCAACAGCAAGGAAATCATGATCTGGTGAGCATTCGGCCAAGAATGCAGATGAGAGTTATTAATCCAGAGCCTGACTAGTGAGCATGGTTATGGAGAGATATGGAGGCTTATGGATGTTCCTGAAACTGGAAAAATGTCAACAAGGATGGTTTAGTTTGGTATAAATCTAAGCAAATGGGAGCATGAGAGCACAGGGGAAGTCTACTTCATAACAGAGATGGCACTCTTGAATCCCAGAGYTCACTCCCCACTTTAAGGGTTTCTTGAGCTCAAGATCAGCTCTCTGATGCACCCTATCTGCTTAGTCTTGGTTCAAACAGTTGTGAAGGAAGACTTGAAAAAAACCCTCATCAAGAGCTTCCTCTCCACACCTTTCACTCAAAAGCTGCACTTAAGATGAGGCATTTGCCCTTAGTCCCTGCCCGAATGACACTGCAGTTATGCCTTTGTGTGGCCATGTGTACCATTGACCTATACCCTGACTTTCTGGSCTTGACCTCAAACCTGCCTTATCACTATGAACCACTCTGATGGTAACTAGACCCTTGACTGACCATCTTATTCTTACCTGACCCAATGCTGACCTAACTTCCTGACTTTGGACTTGCCTTATTGCTATGAGGAAGAGTGTCCTGCTGGACCTTGTCCTTACCAACAGAGAGGGACTGGTCGGAGATGTGAAGGTTGCGGGCAGCCTTGGCTGCAGCGACCATGAGATGGTGGAGTTCA
>NW_028185150.1:3216923-3230910 GCF_003343005.1 Rhea americana
AAAAGGGTAGAAACTGAAGCACAGGAAGTTCTGCCTGAACGTGAGGGTGAATTTCTTCCCTGTGAGAGTGATGGAGCACTTGAAACAGGTTGCCCAGAAAGGTTGTGTAGTCTCCTTCTCTGGAGATACTCAAAGCCTGGCTGGAAGCAACCTTGTCTAATGTGCACTAGGTGACCCTGCTGAGCATGGGAGCTGGACTAGATGATCTCCAGAGGTCCCTTCCAACCCTACTGATTCTATGATTCTGTGATGAGTTGGACTCTTGGCTGAAGCTACTTACTGTTAGACCTGCTCTACTTGCCTCACTTSGGTGCTGTAGGACTGTGCCCTAATTGGTGAAGTCACACTGCCTGCTTGCCTTGTGGTTACTCTCAGTGCCCAGCTCATATTACCTAACGGTGCAGCCTGTGCTTGCTAAGGCATTGTTCCCTGACGCACATTATTTTTGAAATCCATGATTGCTAGAGCACAGAAGAAAAAAGACAAGCAAAAAGGCCAGATTAGCTGAAAGATACTCCAGAGCTACCAACACAGCAGCACTGACAGAAAGCATCAAATCCAGCAGACAACTGTAGGCCAAATCTACCTAAGCAAAAGCATTCTGAGATGTTTAACTTGACAGATGGCAGCATTTTTTTTTTTTGTATTTTCATGAGTATTTTGACTCAGATCTKAAAGCTCAATGTAACAGGCAAAGAAAGCACCTTCCATGAAAAAAGAATTAATATGATAARGCTTTCCTTTTTGTCCAGTTCTGTGAACAAGATGAAGCTGTTTAATTTTCTGGATGTCAACTGCAGGATGAACTGTATGGCACAGTGAGAATAAAAAAAACAACATAATCAAACAAAATAGAAGATGGGTTTTGATGAGTTATTTTCCTGCTCAGGCTTTCTTGAGAACTACAGAACAAGGACCTAGACACTAGAATAGCAATGGCCAAGCAAAGCTGGCATGCAAGTTACAGAAATATATATTATACATACAGAGACATATATATGCCTATATCTGTGCATGTGTGCATATATACAGCCCTCAGCTCCTACCCTCTGATTATAGGACCCATGAAAACATTTATCACATGATGAAACATTTTATCTCAATCAGTGACTAGCTCCTTTTTTTGTACATCAGACAGTCATGCATACAAGAGTTGGTCCTGAATTTAACCAGCCATTTGCAAGCATCAAAGGTTCCGAGCAATCTGACAATTTTAAGCTCATTAAAATGTTAGAAACTTTCATGATGAGGTGACAATATGGYGCCAACTAGTACATGAGCACACAGGACATTCTGAAGGATATTTAAAAACTGAAGAGAATATACTTCAGAAACAGAAGGCTTTCTGAAGAGGATTCAYTTAAGAAAATGTGCACAATCAAATTTAAACTAGTTCTAAAATGATCTCTAATCTAGGGAGGGGACAGAGAAATCACACTCCAGTGCAAAGTTATTTAACAATGCTGAAAAAAGTTAACTCTTGAGAAATTCTGAGAGAAGAAGGCGGCAATTAATTCTACTGCAGTGGCTCAGAGACAGCTGTTAATAACAGTTTTCAAAACAGTTTAASATTCACCTGGCAAGCTCATACAAAACTTAAGTGTCATTAAAATCACCAAGTATGCTTGCTCACTCCCTCTCCTCTTCTCTCCTTCTTTCCACTGTAACATTGCTTCAGTAATGGATAGTAATGTATAACCAGTCTCTTTCTCCTGCTAGATTTAGTATCACTACAATTTAATTTGTCATCTTCTTCCAACCGATATTAAACAAAGAAATAAAAARTATTTTTATCTTGGAAGGAGAGGATCCACACAATCATGTCAATATAGCCATCATGATAAACAAACTGACACAGATCTGCTCATGAATTCCCCCACAACCTTTTTGTTACATCTTATCTGTACAGTATTTAGTAGTGAAAGCACAAATATAGAAYGGAACCTACTAGAAAAAAAAGGTGAAGAGCAAAAAGCTATAAAACACTCCAGTAAGCCCAGTTTATACACATTTTGTTACTTATTAATAGGGGATATGGCAAATCCAGTAGTCTGCAGAATGTCATTTGTAAATGCTGAACTTGAAGTCGTAATTCTAACGTCAGTGATTTTAATGACTGCTTTTTAAAGGTTTTGCCTGACATATGAGATGTATATTAAGATGATAAAACAGCACACGTTAAGAGGATAAAACAGAMGACAACAAAACTGGTTTAAATTCTATCAAATGCATAAAACAAATCAGAYACAGCATTTTTCTCCTTTTCCTTCCATTTCAGCAATCTCAGGGGTACTTTGTTTGGAGAACAGCTCTGGAAAACAAGAGCTCAGCTAAAACTAAATGACAGTATGATTTTAATATTTCAATACAGAGAGCAATAGTTATTTCTGAGTAGGATGAATTAGTTATGGCAAGCAGCAATGTAAACTGATCCAATTCTTCTGCAAATAGAAGGTAGCTAGTTTGCTTAAAACACAGGTAATGGTGYGTATGATGCCTCATTCTCCTTCATTCTCCTTTGCATGTGCCAGCTAGGGGATGTTTCTCTCTCTGAGAAGGAAAAATACCTTGAGGATGCTGACTGGAAGCAGTGGTGCTGACTGATCTAACAAGAACAATTTCGTTTACAAGGACACTTGCATGCTAGTTCACTCATCCACTCATCCCACACATCACCACCACGAAAATATATCTTTTTAACCATCTTAAAGTTAAAAAAAAGTTTAATACATATACAAATGGTATACGATGTATTAAGACAGTGGCCAGTGGCCTATTTGGCACACAGAAAACACAATGCCACAATTTGTAGCTGAACAAATTMTGTGGATGAAGTGGTAATTGCACTGTATTTAACTAGTTTCAAAAGTAGCTTTAAGATGGAGACAGGTGCGCAACAGAATGCTTTTCAAGCTAGGGATGTATTTCAGTCTAACATCTTTTTTTAAAAAAATGAAATTTAATTATGTTAGACTGCTGTCCTTACTTCTTTTCCAAAATAGGAATTTTGACTTGTCTCCTAATGTCATACATAAAACAAGAAAGAAACTTAACACATCTGTCATACTTACAGAGGTTAAAGTTTCTACACTGGCGCCAGTAAGACACAGGAACCGGACAACATCGAGAATGCCATTATTTGCTGCCAGATGTAGAGGTGTTCTTCCATACTAAGGCAGGGAAAAGAATGTGTTACTATGGTAGCCAGAGAACAGCGCTCTGATTACATAATATATTTGATTACTCATAAAAATTATACACTGATGAAGACCTTGCAAAAACTTAAGTAATTTGATTACAGCTTGAGCAGAATGCCTTAAAGCTCAATTAGAAATGAAGGCTAGATTGACTACTTAGAAATGAAAAACAATTATATGGCTAAGTTCCCTACAACTATGGAAGAATTCTTATGGTATGTGGCTGTATGTGAGAATGTCTTTCTAATTCCTAGTAAACTGAATTCCATTTTGCTTAAGTAAATCCAATCTAGTTCAACAACACTAAATTCTTAACCTTTAAAGCCCTGAGTTCTATTTAAGCCAAGTATTACCTAAAACTAAGTATCTGCACTCTCCCTTTCCCCATAAAAAAAGGCATAAAAGAAAGATATATTAAGGACAAATTGCTTTGTCAATCCGAAGGGATTTTCTCTTTCAGTGCCAGAGAAATGATCAGGAAAACCATCATCAAAAGAGGAAGTTGCTGGATGTATTCCTTCACCAGCTCTCACTTTTCCCCTGAGACTGTCCATTGAGAACAGGTTCTCAAAACATCCACTTTTGGTCTTTCACATTCTCTTCCATCATTATAAATACCACTGCCATGTACTATTTGCTTGTAACTCTTCCTCTATCTGCTTATACTTTTTTCTGCTTTCAACACTCTTCCTCCTGTTCTAATCCTACATGCAGAAAACAACTCACATGCTTACTTCACAAAAAAGTATTTGAAGGGAAAGCTAACTATGTATCTACTGGAAAACTTGAACTGAACAGATGTTTGCTCCTCAAGAACCTACATCTCAAGTCAGATAAATGCCTATGATATTCTACTGCATATATCTGTGGAAGAAACAAACAGTACCTTCAACTAGTACTATTTATGCTGGGCAAAGTCAGATTTGAGAAGCAAGGATATACAGTTATTATGGCAATTCACTCACATTTCATGGCTTGCTGCTGAAAATGACAAGTGCAAATAATGACCCAGGGTCACTCTTTCAAACAAAGTGTGCTGTGAAGTACCTCACAGTATACTAGAGTCTAAAAGGAATAACAGGACACAAACTTCAACCACAGCTTCTATAGCTGTGGTACCATATCCTCTGAACACTTSAAGACTGATGATCTTTTTCCACAGTATACTTAAGGTCAAACCACTGATCTCTGCTCAGCATTCTCAATTATATAAAATGCTAATCCAGTCTTTGACTGTATTAACTCACCTTCCCCCAAATGTGTCCTCAACTATGGATCTGGATTTAATTGCCCAAAGAGGTTTAAGCTCAGAGGCAGGACTGGGCAGTTCATTATCATAAGATTTTTCAGTTGGCAGTTGATGGTCTTAATTATTAAAAACAAAATTGATTGTACTGGACAACCTTTAAGCCAAAATCCCCACAACCTCCCTTAGCTGTCTGATACACAGAAATTTAGAGGTTTTTGTCGTAAATGAAAAAGTTATTTAGTAGTATGCTATTGTCAGAATATGCACRTTTTCAGAAAAACAAAGAAGCTGCAACACTTGAAACAAACAAATCACAGAAAAACYCCTACAAATAACTTTTAAACTTTTTGGCACATAAAAGTAACATTATAGCATCCTTCCAGATCAGTGAAAGTCATTCAAAGCTAAATATCATGCCCTAACCCTACATAGCAGGTTGGCAGAGTTTAACGGCTGATGTTAAAGCTATTCAAACCATCAATAAGAAAATTTCTGGAAGCAGTGTATGATTTATTTAAAAATCCTTAGGAGGAAATTCAGAATGTTACATTTAGTTTTCACATATCCTACAGCACTAGCACAACAAAGGAGAGCAACAAAGCATTTGTTTTAGAGAGAGGCTATTAGTTTCTCTCTTTGGAAAGCAATTACTACAATCATGGACATTTTGCATTTTTGGCTGGCAGTTATCCAGTTATATATGCACTGAAACCAAAATTTCTGTATAATTGTGTGTTTCTGTGATTATCACGCTTCTGTGAAACAGAAAACCACAAAAAAGTACCCCAAAAGCATCTCATTCAGTCTGCTTTCTTGAACTTCYGAAAACACTTTTACACTTAAGTTCTGAGATTTAATATACCCTGCTGGAAACAAACTGGTTTTATAAATAAATTCAAGCTATTTTATTTTAATAATAATGTTTGATTAGGATTTGTTTTAATAAACCAACTTAAGGCATGAAAACATGAACTAGGAAAGATGACATGTTTTTGTAACTGCGAGTAGATTCTGCAGTTGATTTAAAAGGTACAGGCCTTTTCACATCATTTGGAAGAATTCCTTTTATCAATTCAAGTCAATGCTAATTTAGGTCAGAAGAAATGCATTTCATCTGTTTGAGTGCCTAGCTGTAGTCAGCTTAAAGCAAAACCACACAACTAGGGAAGCAGGCAGGCATATACTTTAACATTAGAATTGAACAACAAAGTATGCTGTGACAATTAATTCAGTTGGGTTCTTTCTTCATACATTTTTAATCATTTACTCAACTGAAAAGAACTTAGGTAAATTTACAAGGTGAATTAATGTTTAGCATTTGAGACAAAAAATAAAGTAGATACAAAAAATTAAAGAAAAAGGAAAAAATACTTTTCATATTAGAGAAGTGGAAAACGTCATCTATACAACAGGTGAGCTATTATTAAACACAGTAATTCAGTATTCATATTCCATTTACCTTATTAGTGACATCCAAATTACAACTTGCTTCACAGAGTGCCATCACAATAGGAACATTCCCATCTTTGCATGCTACATGCAGAGGAGTGTTGCCGTGTCTGTCTTGGAAATCTACAAGACATCCTTGACTGATCAGAGTTTTAACCACTTCCATCTGACATCTTCTTACAGCAAGGTGTAGGGCTATGTGCCCGTCCTGAAATCATAAGACATCTTGTAAGCAAGATTTTAATAATAAAAAAAAGTACTTTTCATAGTCATGATCATTTCAGGGCAATTGTGTGCATCTCCCTGCCTCAAGAATCACAATGTTTTTTCCTTTGAGAGTGAAGGCAAGGAGATGCACAATATCTGTCAGAACAAATAAACTATGGGATGAGAACAGATTTATATTAAGCTACTGTGCTTTTTCACAGGAAAGAATGTAGTGCAGATAAACATTTTATGCTGATGACTTCCCAGTAACAGCCAGTTGAGTGTCTTAAACCACTGTAGCATTTACTGACAGAAATTAGTGATAAAAAAAGTCATCCGCTTAAGGATCAATTTTAGAGGCAGAATTTTCCCCTCTGTGGAACAGCTAAAGTGACAGTGTCTGTAAAAAAAAATAATAATAATAATAATAATAATAATCTTTTTTAGAAGAGAAAGCATTTTTCTTATTTTAGCAACTATTTAGATGTAATGGCAATTCCATCAGGAATAATGCTAGTTATAAGAACAAGCATGGCATAAATATAAGCAATAAAATGCAAAGATTATTCCTTGCGACCACATTCTAAATGACAAAATAAATAGTTCTGAATCAACTGGAGTTATTTCTAAATAGCTAGAATGTAGACTACTGGTATTAGGTGTGATTTTATCTCACACATAGGTATCAAAGGCAAACAATTCATTTTTTTTCTCTTAATAGCTTGTTGCCAGCTTCAGCTCCTACTGTTCCTGCTATTTTTTATATACAGTGTGTTGCTCAAAGTGTTAATTAGTAAGGTGATAATGCAAACACAGAAACCTAATCATGGAAAAATGATTACTCAGCAACTTCAAAGRCTATTGGAGTCATCAATATTCTCCTTAGATCCATCTAGAAAACCCATATCATAGAAGTAATGATGGCTTGCAGCACTTGAATGAAACAACTCAGAGGTACAGCTCTGTGACATCTGTGATCTCTGGACATAATTCCTGACTAACAGTAACTCACTCATCCATTACTAACCTTGTCTGTTGCATCAAGGTCAGCTCCATGCTCTGCCAAGCATTCCACGATATCATGGTAACCCCTAGCAGATGCTGTTAGGAGAGGAGTCTCCCCTTCTTTGTTTTTAATGTTCACATTACAACCTGCTTCACAAAGTGCTTTGGCAACAGAGTAGTAGCCATGCCAAGCAGCGCAATGCAATGGTGTTTCTTCCTCCTGTCAACACAGATTAGGAAAATACAAAATAGCTGAAGCAAATGCTAGTAGTAACTATTCCCCAGCTTAATTTAAAAATGCAGGAAGATGTCAGGAAAGAAAAAATAYAGTCTATTAAAGTAAGCCCTATAAAAAGACATGGTAATTTCTAATGCTGACATTCTCAAAGTGAGAGTAATTCCTGCTGATATACTCAGTGATTGTGACAGTTCATTAGATTTTCATCACTATCTTGATTCTGGGAGTCCATATTTCTAACCATAGACCTACTTATACACAATACCTAGCATGTAAGCAATACTAATTTTGATATTTCTATGCTGTTAAAGCTATTTACTTTAGTTCTTACTTGAAAACGCATCCTTGTTGACAAACAACTTCTGTATCCCGTGCACTGAGAGATTAATATAGTGTTTAAAATGGATCACTCACCAAGGAGATCTAAATCCCACTACACCTGCAGATCGAGACATGTCACTGTTTACAATGTTCAMAACACATTTAAATGATTTTTTTAATGTAGACAGTGACTTAAGTACTTAGGAAACTGAGTCATCTAATGTCACATTAAGACAGTGCTTTGAAGCTGTGGGTATTCTGAATTYGTTCAAGTCCAGTTGCAACTGAAATTCTAATGTGGTCTTTGTTTGAACCGAGGAAGCTTCAAAACATTCACCTTTAATATTCCTGCGCTTCATAACAATTCTGCAGAACATCATTCAGGCACTCAAAAGTTTTATAAAAATAAGCTATGGAAAGCAATGCTTTGGTAACTCAATGAAAAGCAGAGAGAATTAAAAAAACAGAAAGAGCCATTCTGTTAAATTCGAAGCAATGGGATACCCTTTTGTGCTTGGCAAACATCGATGATGATACTCATGTCATCAAATGATTCTGCAAAAATCTCAGGAAAAAGTAATAGCCAAAGGGCACTTTTGGGGCCCTCTGACCTTCTGCTGCTTAAACAACATAAAGACAGTCCTACAGCACAYAGCATTTTGAAAGGCTGGTAGAACTCAAATAGGCCATGGAATTTCAGTGAAATTTGGGTTGGGTTGCATTTTTTCTTCTTTTTAAATTAATGCTTTTCCTTCCTGTTTTCCCATAAAAGTTTCCAGTTCAGAGCTGACAGGTAGGATTTATTTTTCTTCTTTACAGGAACCCTCTTGCAAATTCATTTTCCAAAAGAGAGCTTCACATTTAAGGAACCTCCATGACTCATAGAAACAAGCTGAACTCAAGGCTTATAACTAAAGTAGTCAAGTAGCTAAAAATAAAAGCATTAGCTGAATTCAGGATACACCATCCATACCCTCATGATGCACAGTTCTCTTAATTTTTAAACCTTCATTTTCAAGAGTCCTTGTGTTTTAGGAGTACGGCTACAGCAGTTCACGGATGCTGTTTCTGAACAGCCTTCATATATTAAAAGATACAGAAACCTCCATAATTCTATTATTTTTTTTCCAATTCAAACACATGGGAGGCAGCAAGGCAAAACTAGGAGTTTTGTCTACTTATACTAAAGCTGTATTTGTTTGCGAAAAACAGAAAGAAGCTATGACTCACCTTGTCTTGAAAGTCTGGATAGGATCCAATACTACAGAGAAACTGAACCACATCCACATGCCCATACCGAGCTGCGACATGGAGAGCTGTCTCTCCAGACTGAAATTACAGAAGAACATTCCAGTGTAATTTCATACATCACTCATAGATATACACCACTATGCACAGTTTGAATGCTTATATGTGGCATGGAAGTCCATGCCCCTTCTCTGTACCTGTACCCTGGCATCCCAACTACAGTCAGTAGACATCTCCAGCTAGCACACTGTTGTACATTACACGTGTAACACCAGCTGACACAATTTCTTCAAAGGCCTTCCTTTTTCAGAACTTTTTGTTCTGAACTTATTTGTTCAAAATTACAGCCACAATGCAATCTCTCAGCAATATAAGGAGCAGCTGGCCAAGGGAGCACACAGTGTGTTCAATGAGGCATTGAAATAGAAGTTTTATTTCTATTCATATTATTTTCCCTCTTTCCATACATACACAGTTGATTCAAGACTTTGGTAAATCCTGGTATATTTTGGTCTCTAAATGTAATTATTTACAACCTGATTAATGATTTTGTTACARTGATATGAAAAAGAAATGATATTTTTATTAAAAGAGTAACTTCTTTAATAGCTCAAACAGGATAAATTGAACATTAATTTTCCTAATATGCTTTGCATAGCATTCCTGTCAACTACATTTTGCAAGTATAACTGTCTCTACACTGGAGCTATAGCAGTATAAAAATATTGTTAATGTAAAAGATTTTAACAGCAACCAACTTCTAGTGCAAACATTACTCAAGTAACACTGCTGAAGACAAGGTAAATGCTCATCAGCTATAAAGCGTTAGGCTTTATTACAGTCAACTTAGTAACAGTCAAATTTACTTGTCAGACAAAAGCGATTTGCAGTCAAGAGAAATGAAAAACAGAACCACAATTTTACCACGCGTTCCGATGTGAAACCAGTTGTCATGAGAAAATTAAATTAAGTTTGTACTTCTCCATCTACCCACCATGTACTCACCACATTTATATTCATGCCTGGCTAACATCTGTCAGAAAAATAATCAGTACATGCAGCTGCTTAAAAGCTGTGTTATCAGAGCTCTCTATGTCAGCTTATATAAATACACTAAAAAAAGTTACCTTCTTTAGATTATAGCATAGTTGAAAGACATTCCAGTGGCAAGATCTCTCTTTGCTAAGATGAAGCTATATTCATTAAAAAAAAAACAAAAAAACCTACTCTACCAGAAAGATGGAAAGTTCCGTTCTTACCTTATCCTTGACATCCAAAGGACATTTATTCTCACTGAGAAATTTCAGTGTTTCTACATGACCATGTCGAGAAGCCCAGTAGATTGCATTAGATCCAGCCTGTCAAAAATGTTTGTTTACACAGAATTTAGAATCTGTTTTAGATTTTTGTTGAGATATGCATGCACACACATATACACAGGTATACTGAACCTCAGATTCATCACAGCAGATATGAGCCAGTCAAGCTACAGCTTATATCAGAATCTCTTTTTTTTTTTTTTTAAAAAAACAACTTCATCTTGGTTCAACAGCCCTACATGTCAATCAAAAAAAGAAAAAACTCTCTGTGAAAGGATAACTGACAGATCTTTACATCTTTACATTCATTTCCTCCTTGCACGGGCATTTTTTGTGGAAAGAACAGTCTCAGGATAAAGAAATTTGTTACATATTTTACCATCTACTAACTAAGKGACACAGACAGTGGTTCAAGTGATTTGGTATAAATGAGGTCCAGATGATTGTAACAGTTTTTTGAAAAGCATTTTTTGCAAAGCATACCCTCTTGACATTTATGAATTTTAGTAGTAACAGTCTGTATCAAGAAAACATGCATTTATCATACCATTCCGTACTAAAATTTTACCAGTGTTAAAGTGTTTGCTGTTTTAAGCAAATACTAATTTGAGTTAATCAAAGCAATTTCATAAGCCAGAATCACATATTGCTCAAATTCAGCTAACAAAGTGATCAAAATTGGAGGTTATACAGTAGCAACTGAAAGCTGAAATTATTACAGATTTGCTTTTTTCTTTTTGCTACAGAGGACACTGGATAACTTATATAACGGACTCTACTACTCAGATGTTYTGATGTCCAGTACAAGCTGGTATGATGTGTTTGTTCTCTGCTAACTGAAGCTAAGAACACACAGAATAGTGACAAAGCAGAATCCTGACCTTATCTTGAACATCAATACGGGATCCACGCTTTAAAAGCAACTGAAGCATCTGAATATTTCCACAGCCAGCAGCGATTAATAGAGGTGGAGTTCCATGCTAATACAAAATATAAACAATACACTTATTTTTTAGACATTAAAGAAGAGGGCATGTTGTAGAGAAAACTATTTATCCCTTGGTGCAAAGAATTTTATTTCACTCCAATTTTCTKTATTTCTGGGATGAGGTCATATTTACATTTATTGAACAATATGCTACACATTAAAGCCAAGAATTTCAAGACAGGAATACTAACATTAAACTCCTATTAGATCAGTTTGACAAAGATGTTCCCTTCTGCAGTTCCTTTATATGCACACTTTAAGGCAGAGTACTTGGAAAATTGGTCACAATAACTCAGATACAAACCACTAGCAACCTACTAGAACGTTAATGTGACTGTAGCAGTAAAACAAAAAATACACTGGTAACTTGAAAGGTTCTAGACCTCTGCACAGAAAAAAATGTTTTAATTTTATAGCATTCTTCATCAATATTTTTCAAAGTACTTTATAATGAAGACCAGTATAATCATTGCCTTTTTACAGGAAAGCGAAAAAATGGGAGTGGAAATGATATATCCAAGGTCAACCAGCAGAGCCAGCAACAGAACTTGTTTCCTCATCTGCATTCTGATAATTCAATTTAGTACAGCAGCAGTAAATTGAAATCCTTTAGTAAGCAAAACCATTGCATTTCCGAAACAGATGAACAGCACTATCTAATATAATGTTGAGATAACCAGTTTATGCATTATGGGAAACCTTTTTTGACAGTGCTTTACAAAGTCAACTTTGGCAGTAGGATTATCCCTGCACACTAAGTTTTTAAAAGGCCTTTGAAAAAGAAGGAAGTAATACCAAAAAGATAGGAATATTCAGGCATCTTCAATTCCCTTAAGAACAACAACTGCAAACTCTCCTTCCCCCCCCCCCCCAAAAAAAAACACCCCAGACCGAACTCTTGATATCTCATATAGTACAGCTCTTAAATAGATTTGATTGTTACTTTTGTTTTGGAATTGTATTTTGCCAAGGTCTAGGCAAAAAATGTTTTGGGCTCCATTTTCAGGTATTTTGYGAAGACTGACTGCAGAATACTTTAGTAAGATTTCCCCTAAAGGAAGACAGAGTTATTTCCCATCCACTCGATTTTTTCCCTTCCTTCATTTCAAGGGTTACATTTCTTCTTATAACTCCATTGCTCTATTCAACAGTGTGAGAGCTAGTCCCCCACCCACCTCAGCACAGACCTGCACTTTACCTTGTTGGGTTGATTAACATCGTAATTTGTCAGAGATCCCAGAAGGTGCTGTAATCCAGGTACATTGTCATCATTGATGGCATGAATAATAGCTTTCATCACAAATGAATCTTCCTCATCCTTGTAATTAAATGAGAAAGAAGAAAAAATGTTAGCTTAGGGAAAAAAAAAAAACTTTCTATCTCTACATCTGTCAAGACATGGAAAAAAAAAATAAGAAAAGTAAAATTTTCAGAGTTTTATAGAACCTTTCAGCTGCAAGGATATAATCCTTCCTGAAAGCATATGGCTAAAAGGTATATCTGCTATTTGAAAATCTAGCCCTTTTCAAATACAATGTTTCATATTCATATGAACCCATCATTTATTGCATGAGATTCCAGATAGTGATTTCCTTTATTAGGCATATATGTTTCTTCCTCCTAGGAAGAAACCATTTTCTTTCAACTATTTGCATAAAACAAAACAGACTATTTTTGTTTATGTGATAGGGATGTTAAAAAAGGTACACAAATATAAAAWATAAAATCAAATTTTGCATTATTCAGGGATATGCCACAGCAGAAGTACTCTGGACTTAGCTGTTGTCTATTCAGAAGGACCAATTATGAACCTATAACTYAAGTAATGAGCCTAAATACCTTTGCAGACATACCTTATTCTCCTTCCATGCACTAAAATGTCAAAGAGTTGAAAGTCACAGAAGCCAGTATTTGGGTCATTTCTYTTCCTTCTTTAGAAGTTACTGATATTTGAGTAACACTAACATGAGACTACAACATGGATGTGAAATACTAGTTCAGTGTTAAAAGGYGCAGTGACAACTGACAACCCAGGGTGCAGAGTTAGGGGAGGACAGGGGGAACAAACAGTGTGAAAGCAGAAAGGTAAGAGGAGAAAAAGCAGAAATAAGTGGCTGGAGTTGCACAGGAAGGACAAAGGGAGGATATTACAGATTTTGGAAAAAAAAAAATCTTAAGTTTGATCTCACTATTGCCCAAAAAGATGAGCTTATCCTGAAATGCCTGTATACCAATCTGAAATGCCTGTAAACCAATGCACACAGCAYGGAGAACAAACAGGAGGAATTAGAGATCTGTGTGCGGTCAAAGGGCCACGATCAAACTGTAATCACGAAGACATGGTGGAATAGCTCGCCTGACTGGAATGCTGTCATGGATGGCTGTGTGCTTTTTAGGAAAGACAGGCCAGGAAGGCGAGGTGGTGGAGTTGCTTTTTATGTGAGAGAGCAATTGGAATGCATTGAGCTYTGCCTGGGGATGGAGGAGGAGGCAGCTGAGAGCTTATGGGTGAAGATCAAAGGGCAGGCTAGCATGGGGTCACTGTTGCGGGTGTCTACTACAGGCCACCTGACCAGGAAGAGGAAGTCGGWAAGGCCTTCTACAGACAGCTGGAAGTAGCCTCATGATCACAGGCCCTGGTTCTCATGGGAGACTTCAGCCACCCTGACATCTGCTGGAAGGACAACGCAGCTAAGCACAAACAGCCCAGGAGGCTCCTGCAATGCATTGATGACAACTTCTTGACACAGGTGGCGGAGGAGCCTA
>NW_028185150.1:3232837-3240205 GCF_003343005.1 Rhea americana
AGCATCTGCCCTACAAGGAACAGCTGCGAGAGCTGGGCCTCTTCAGCCTGGGGAAGAGAAGACTGAGGGGGGATCTTATCAATGTCTACAAGCACCTGAAGGGAGGGTGTCAAGGGGATGGGGACAAACTCTTTTCAGTTGTCACATGTGATGGGACAAGAAGAAAAGGGTAGAAACTGAAGCACAGGAAGTTCTGCCTGAACGTGAGGGGGGGGGGGGATTTCTTCCCTGAGAGTGACAGAGCGCTGAAACAGGTTGCCCAGAAAGGCTGTGTAGTCTCCTTCTCTGGAGGTACTCAAAGCCCRGCTGGAAGCAACCCTGTCCAATGTGCTCTAGGTGACCCTGCGGGGCAGCGGGATTGGACTAGATGATCTCCAGAGGTCCCTTCCAACCTTACTGATTCTATGATCCAGCTCTAAATACATTAACTTATATGCTTGTATGATCACAGGGAATTTGTGAAGCATGTAGTAAAACCTGGAAAATAAGCTAAATAAGAATGCTTTTTGATTTTTAAGCCTTTCTAATTACAAAGGATAAAACTATTGCCCCTCACTACTTAAATTTGTAGATAGTGTAACACAAACTGAGACTGGTAAATTCTTAAAATTTCCCCCTCTTTTAAAAACTGCTTACTCTGTTATTATTCTGCCACATTCTCTGTACCTAGCAGGATGTCAAGGACTCTGAATAATTCTTAATATTTTAAATTAAAGAAAGTTATGTTATGCTACACAGTACAATGAAAAATTCAGTTTCAACTTTTTCGCATTATAATTACTGCAGTATTAAGCTCTGCCTGGATCGAATTTGAAAATCAAGATAAATTAAACTCAGGTATTTGTTACCAGACTCAATACAGTAATTAATTAATGAAATTCTAGKTTTTTTTATGCAGACAATCAGATTATGGATAACAGACTTCTCTAGCTTAAAAAGCTATTTCTCCTTATATATAAATATGGTAGTTATACCCATTTACAATAATCCAATATTTGYCTTAGAATCATTTTATGAGGTGTTAAGTTTCAGATGTTCTAAAGCACTCTAACCATAGAAATATATACTTACCAGAGTATCGTCACTCCTAGCAACACTTATGTTACTTCTGGACAAGAAAGATCTTGATAATCTTTGGCACAAGGATATTAAGCGCACTGATTGCTTTTTAAAAATAAGAAGAGAAAAGCTATATGTAAAAAAGAAAATCAGAACAGAATACTTGTGATAGGATGCTACTRCAGAGATTTTAAAGGAATATTGTCATATTACTAGCACACACAAACAGGAATTTGATTTAAATCTTCCCACTAATCTCCCTTTTATTCACCTTCAACTTCATCTGGAATTTTTAACGCAAATAGGCTGTTAGCATACACCAGCACAGCTATGTGATATTTTTTGGACTACTATTTCATAAGGATGTTCAGATCTATAGCAAAATAAATTTGCATTACAGCATCTTGTACAAGTCTGAAATTTGTTAAAAATATTTAAAGTGGGGGATTTTTAAGTATGTACACATCGAAAAACCTAAACTGAGCATAAATTAGCTGACAGCATTCAGTGCATATTACAACAGCTTAAGATATTCCTAGCACTACCATCTTGTTTTAGGGTAGTCAACTAATTTTAAACTTTATAAATGTATTTCATCTTCACCTAACATTAAATGTTGGTGTACTTAGCTAGATATTTTGTGCTTCTGCTCATGTTTCACTCTCCTCATGATAAACAGATTTCTCATACAATAGTCCTGTCCTTGCTTATTTTCAGTGAGAATTCCTCACTATGCACACTCAAGAAGTGGAGATGTCCGTCTTGAACAGCTCCTTGCCAAGGCCCATGTTTTCAGCTAATGCTATGCCTCATTTTTGGGGAGATTAAATAGTGCCTTCTTCTAAACAGTTTTGCAGTCTCAGACCAAAAATTCTTTGCAGAAGATATTTTTTTCTTGTTCTATTGAACAGTTTATTGGAACAGTTAATTCTGTGAAGTCTGCTTCAGGGTTGTTTGATTTACTCAGATTACTGTTAAAAAAACACGTGCCTACATTTACAAATGCTTTTAGTCTGCAAACATTACCAAGACAGATGATGAGAGAATACAACTAGATGCTTAAAACAATCCATGAACAAACATTTGTATGCAGCTCACAATGAAGAAGTTTTCTCTCTTATTACCATACTCAAGCACTTCCTAATTTATTCCAAATGAACACAAAAACAGATTCCTTCTTCCTTCTCCTTTACTCTGAAAGGTACTGATGAATGTCACAATGTTTCCTCTACTCAATAAAGAGTCTGAGATTTTGTATCTCCTTTAAATAAAAAAGGACAACTACAAATGTTTGCTTTTGTCTACCCAGAGCAAGTAGCACTACTATAACTGTTTGTTGCCATCATTTTGAAGACTTACAGAACGACTTACTTTCCATTTTCGTCGTGCTGCAAACTTTTTGAATTTCTCCATATTCACTGCAGATTCTTTTCTACTAAGTGCTTGTTGGGTGTCTTTAGGCTACAGGCAAAATAAAAGGAGGTAATTATCACATATCTCACAGTTACAAGCACAACTTTCATAAAGCACCTTCCTGTTTCTAAGTCTCTCTGCCCTTCAGTGATGACTCCTGCTTACATTGTAAAATTACTTTATTGTGACAGTGTGACATTGTTAAACACACCATTTTAACATGAAACACATCATTTTAACATGCACTCCACTCCTGCCTCTAGAAGACCATCCAATATACTTTTGCAGAAATCTCCAAGACTGTGCCTTTTTATCTTTCTCAGACTAATACTACATACGAGTTTCCAGCAGAGTACACAAAGTTTTGCATTATGTGATCTTAGACTTGGAGATTGGAAGGCCCTACAAACTCAGTTTGACAGAAACATTCATGTGAAGGCAGTGATGGGAAGATGGGAAGGAGAATATAAACAGTGGTACAAAGGAAGGATGTCTAGAAAGTTAAAATATAAAGGAACAAAACAGGCTTTTGTTCCAGTAGTGGAAGTCCTCGTCTCTGAATGACAAACTCAGACAATGCTTGCTCTAGCGGTTTAAAACATCATTACTCCAGCTGCCTACTTCACATTCCAGCTATTCAAGATTGCACTATGGAAAAGTCACAGCACAACAGGTACCAACACTTTTTTCAGTCAAATCTGTAGTTCRGCATATCTGTGTTTAAGTGTTTGCCCCAAGATGCTGGGCTATGAACTGGAGCATGAACACATATCCTGCTTACTGGTYCTCTGAGAAATGGAGAGGTTTCAAACACTCACAGTTGTTCTTTTACTGAGCAAGAGTCAAGATCCCTAAGGTTTATTTTCTAAGAAAATGAACTATTAGAATGAAATTGATTTATAATAGATATGGACACATAGGACTGAAGTAATCAAAATACYAGAGCTTAACAAGCCACTATTTAGCAGCTCAGCAGTGGTAACTTAAATCAAGCCTCCAAGAGAAAGTGCATTTCCAAGACGAGGGAAATTATTGGCACTGAAAAGATTTACTGCTCACAACCAGCATGTGATATGCAATTGACGACATTAAGTGATAGGTGTACTATACACACATATTAAAAAGAATGGTCTCTTTCCTTTCTTTCCTGCTCAACTTAGTTGCATCACAACAGTTTGATCCACACCAACCATGGTGGCACCCTCAAAAAGAAATGGATCATTGCTCTGCATCAACTCCTTTCTTTTTAGACTAAAGAGGAAGGAAGGAAAGAAGAAAGATGACCCTTTATCCAATCTAAATATGGAGATTAGAAGATGACAAATGTAAGTGAGCACAGAGGAAATTGGATTGGATTCAGAGAACGTGTCTTTGTCAGTACAATGCTTTCTGAACATTAACTTTTCTGACTGAGCATGATTTTAATCTTAACAACAGACTAYAGTATTTGTCTATCACTAACCAACACGGAGGATACCTTAATGAAGTCCACACTGCACTTAGGAGTTTACATACAGACAGCTCTCTGAAACAGTAAGATCTGTTGAACAGATACGCAAATTTCTTTTTGAAAATTTTGTTTAAAAAATGATGAAGTATAATATGAAAGACTGATAAGAGAGAACATGTTACATACTAACCTTGATCCAAGGATGAAGCAAACTATCTTGAATAGTCATTCTCTTCCTTTAATGACAGAAAAGATACAACTACATCAGKTAATAAAAATTACATAGAATTCATAATACTATATATTTAATAAACTAACATTGCAAAATATCATGTAATTTGGAACACTACAAATAATTCAGGGTGCAAGAGCACATATACACAAAGAGAAATAACTCACTTTGGATCCTTCACTAGAAGTCTTCGTATAAAATCTTTAGCTAGGGCACTGGTATTACTGAAAAATTCTTCCTCAAACTCATAGCTCACAGCAGACACATTCGCTAATGTTTCCTGTTTGGTTTCTCCAAGAAACGGTGACGCACCACTTAGACTGCAGAAAGACAGAACATTCCTCTCATTACATGTTGCAAAACTGCTGTTCCAACTCTATGATCAAATCAATGGATAAGGTGAATGTCTTTTTTTTCTGCTTTAGAACGGCAAACATTTTAAGAAAGATTTGATCTAATAGGACAAAAAGCTTTCAGAGAACTGTAATTTTAGAGAATTTTGATTAAAATAAAGACTTTAMGGAATATTGCCTAAAGATATAAAGCCAGCTTCCCATGCTATCTCAATGCTGCCTAATGGCTGTTCTTTCAGTAATTACACTATTGCTTTTATGATCACTCAACTTACGTGCAATCAGACTGGTTTGATTTGCACTGARTTTTTATGTTAATTTTGACAAAAAAGTTATATAACCAAAAATCCAGAGGATAGAATCGGAACAAAATCCAGTATTTCCAAAGAATCACCTGCACATTTTGGTACTTACAGAATGTAAGTTATTACACCAATACTCCTGGAGTGAAAAAAAAAAATGGGGGGGGGGAGGGGGGAGAGTGGGAAGGAGATAGAGGAAGAGAGAGAGAAAAAAAAAATTAGATCTTCAAAATAATTATGAGAGATTTTTCTCAAAAAATATCCAATAGCTTACACTTACCACATATCTGCTTCAAGACCAAGAGGTTCATAATTTACTATTTCAGGAGCTGAAGGAGAAAAGAAATTCAGTACATAATCATAGAACAGATCTATGTCACTCTGATTATGTAAATGTCAGACATAACTAGCCAAGATGCTGATAAATAAAAGTAACTTTAATGTAAGTCTAAGTCATACATGAACACTATAAATGGTTCTATTAAATTTCAAAATGTCACAAATTGCACGYAAATTATGTAGACAGTAATTCAGCCAAACTAAGCAAAGCCACACATACCTTTTCACATACTGAAAAATATTAATTTGAAGAAACAACAGTGCTCTTACCGACAAATTCTGGTGTTCCGAAAATATTTTTAAATTCATTTCCAAAGTCAATTTTGTGTGCYAAACCAAAGTCAATAATCTTGATTCGAGGCTTTGGTACATGCCTGTCCAGCAACATTATATTTTCAGGCTTTGAGATGGAGGAAGAGGAAGAAGAGGGAAGAGATAAGTAGGTACAAAATGTCAGATGCGTACAAGTATTCTTAAGCACTGAGCTCTTGCTCAGTATCTACTTCAGTCTCTTGATCTGTTTCCTCAGCAAAAAAATCTTGGCATTTGCTATTATGACCTAACAGGCTAAAAATTAAGCACAATAAATCAGGATTTCATGTTGATGATAGACTCCTGTGACTTATCTGGGGCTGAAATCTTACCTTTTATAACTATAACTATTACAGTTTTCATGTGTACTAAGTGAGCAGAAACACATCCCATCCCATCCCATCCATAAGCTGGCATACCCTGAAGAGCTCTTAGAGCTACAGCTGCCCTGCTCACACTGTTAAAAAGGACTTTTGGAGCCACTAAGAATTTCAGTATCACCATTCTTTCACTTCTCTTTACCTCAGACATAATGACTGATGCGCACATAAATGGCAAAAGTAGTTTTTTCCTTCCCTCCCTACATTTCTATTTTTGCCGCATATTTAAATTTGCATATTCTTATTATCAGGTGTAAGGATGCTTTATTTTATTAGATACTGCTAAAAATTTACATCTCATACTGTGAGGAAATATTACAAATATGTTCCTCTATTTTCATACTTCATTTATCTGGATGATCATCCTATAAAGATCAAAAATATTATTCAAAGTGGTGAGACTGGAAAAAGTATGTTTAGATTGAAAAACATTCTTTTCACTACCTTACCCTTGAAATATGGCATTCTCTTTTAGAGCTCCACTGCCATATAATACCTCTGCCTTCTAGATGTAGCTGCTGACTTCAGCAGACTTCAGCAAATGTTCAGTTGCCTTCTCACATTAAATGACAAAAATCTTACATATGAAAACATTCAATATTTGAAACTAAATAAAAAGCATTAACTGAGTTTACATACAAAAAATCTCTTTCCACTGCCAAATGATGCAGAGGTCACTCAAAATAAAGCTTTTCTTCTTAAAAAAAACAGCCAATCAACCAATCCAAAAATGTGTTCTACAGAGATCTTTACAGGCAGTTTTGTTTTGTTTCATTTTAGATAACTTTCAAGTGAAGATAGGATATATACAACAGCAAAAAAAAAGAAAAGCAACGCACTGAGAAAAAGCAGCCCATTCAGATTGTCGTATCCAGATCCCAGCCACATTCCATACAGTCCTAAACATAGTTATTATTTCAAGATTTTTTCCTCAGAACGGTCTCATTTTGTTCAAAGTTGCCATTTTCCATGTGGAAAAGATGGGAACTATTCATGGTTCAATAACCTCTTTTCAATGGCTGAATTTTCCCCTGTCTACATAAGCTAGCAAAGCAAAACTACAGCCAAGATCTGCATGATGGCAGATTTCTGGCTGGTGTTTTATGGACTTAATGGGATATTGCTCGCAGTTGTCTAYATTTTTAATCTGTTCAACATACCTTAAGATCAAAGTGGGCAATTTGCAGAGAATGGAGATACTGAACACCGTTAAGTATTTGTTTGAGAAATTCTGTGGCTTCTTCTTCTGTGAGAGATTCTTTTTCAGCTAAGAAGTCAAAGAGCTCTCCACCTGCAACACTTAGAAAACAGATGCAGAGTTACTGACAAGCTTGCTTTAACCTGTAACTTTTTAGTGTAACTACTTTCAGAGTAACCTTATCTTCTGGTTTGATATTGATGCTTTTAACATCATCARTATAAAACTAGATGAAACTTGCATAATTCAACACCTAAACAGTCAGTAACTCTACTCCTCTTTCTCTGAAAAGGCAAAAGATCATAATACAGAAATCTTATTTTCAAACAA
>NW_028185150.1:3240211-3290552 GCF_003343005.1 Rhea americana
AAAAAAAAAAAAAAAAGAACCAAACAGGGTCAGCTATATCTAAGTTTAAATAAAGAATAAAATTAAATGAGAAGTATATGCAAAACACAGCAATGTACCCAAACATCTAGAAAATAAACCATGAATTGGCTACCAATATTTACTACCAGTAAAACAAGAGAATTTTTTTATGCATTTCGAAACAGAAAAGTTAAAGTTTACTTTGAAATAAACACTAGTACCTGTCCTACTATGCAGTTTCTAAACTCCCCAGAGTGTTCAACTCTTTGAAAATAAACAATAATCTTAAGTAGCCTGCTACATTCGTTATGTATTTCACATTTGGACCCCAAATTATCAGACCTTTCCTATAGTGAAGAGCAACTACTGCTTTCACAATCACTTACAGCGAGCTTTTTAGGTGCATAATTAGAAATAAGAGTGTAAGAACTGAAGAGGGTACATAAGCATTACCCAGATTCTGAGGAAGTCTGCATTTCAGGGAGAGGAATAAACTGAAAATGAAGCTTTTCTCAGCAAAGTCAGCTGACTGGCAAGAAAGATGATTACTGTCAACAAGGCCAAGACAAACAGAATTTTAGTAAACGGGAAACGTAACTTCTAACTTTTCTTAAAAAACACGTCAAAACCTCATGCAGTCTTCCCTCAATTTAAAGACATATGTTGAGATCACTGGCCAGTCTGGCAACGTGTTTTTCCTGACTATGAAAACAGCATTATTACTGACAGATGTGTTGGAGACTACAAAGATAGTCACATTATTTCCCACATTTTGCGTTGCACTCATATTTYAAAAATCCATAAAGTACTCCCTAATATATGTTGACTTTCTGTAGGAAAAGAATCTGTTCATGATTTAMAATTCTGATTACAAAAAAATGGTAAGATTAACATAAAACAATAACTAAACAGTCTGGGCAAGTTTCTGGGCAATACATTTGTCTTGCTTTATCATGTCTATTGTTCAAGAGACTTAATTTGCATTATTACATGCAAATTATATTTTAATGAGTCATTGGTGCTTTCATTCAGCTGCCTAAATAATAAGGGTATTGTTTTTAGTTTTATATTGCTGTTGTAGTATTTTCTTCATGAAAGCAGTTATTGAAACAAAGTGCCATTAAATATAAGAATTACAGCCTGGAAGGGAGAAAGGTCATTTTCATCATTTCTGTTTGTTTTAGAAACATTAAAATGGAATTCCTAAAACAATGAACTGTATTTAATCCTCACCACAGATGCTGGCCAGTAAGATCTTACAAATGGATGCACACGTGCATTATCTCATGCTTTGCTTCATACTGAGAAGAGAAGGTGGTTCTCAGGCTAAGGCTTGCACCCCTGCAGCACTCTCTGATGACAAATGGAAGACTAGGCAGTGACACAGTGCTGGCATTTCTCCAAATTTCCAATTTCTGGGCTAAGGGGCTTCTAAATTATATAGAATTTATTTACAAATATTTACTAATACATGTGGAAGTTTGCTGTAGCTGTCACAAAGATGTTAAATCAGAGTTAATCTATGTCATACAATGCAGACTATCTATTTTTCAAGACAGTGAGCAGCTGTGATACCAGTCACATCAAGACTAAGGTATAGTAAGCAATTAAAGATACTGACTATGCAAGATACTTTAGCCCTTAAAAATCTCCTAAAATGCTGTCAKATTTTCAAGTTTACTTTTGTGTTTCAGGCAGGACAATGAAGTCTTGTACAAAATAAACACAGTACTTTTTTTTTTTTTTATCCTGTGTTCAACTTCAGAGCTGAAACTGGAAGGCAAAACTCCAACAGAAAACTCTGCTGCAGCAACATACCTATGAGTATGTTTATCTCAAGCAGAGCAGTAGTCTTAATTCAAAGTAGAGGGGCAAACAACTCCACACACCAGCCTCTAAAAAAWTTTTTTTTAATTCTATCTTCTTCCAAAAGTACACAGATTTTAGCTTTGTTACAATGCCCCAGTATAGTTTATAAATTAATAAATAAAGCTTGCTTGGAGGTTGCTGGTGCATGAAAACCCTGTTTAAATCTGGCTGAAATTAGATCATTCAGTAGGTTTCCTTGAAACAGCCTCAATTGTGCAACCTTACTTTCAGCTTGTCTTTAAGAAGGAACACTCACTGCAGAGACTGATGGTACTTAATAGACTGCTGCCAATTAAAGCCTGGATTAAAAAATCGCTTCCCAAAGAGAGTATGRGCAATAGGTTTACCAAGCACTATTGTGTCTTCCTCTGGATCATTTTAGAGCATCTGTCCCTTGTACTCTCTGCAAGTACACAGCCTTCAATTTCTTGTTTTGCTGGCAGGAATTACCAGATATCTTTCTGAGCAATTCATTTGTGAGTTAACACAGCTCTGATATACAGATTGCTAAAAATTAATCCATGAGCAACAAACTACAACTACTCCGATTAACCAWGGAACTTCACTAAAGCCAAGTTACATTTGAATTCCATTATTGCTGCAAAACCTTTATATTCACTGTCACGCAATGCCTTCCTTTGAAATGCTGTCTTTARGATTCTTGTATAAAATTTTATTTTTAAACTAGAAACATTTTGCACTACAGTAAGTTGTTCATATATTAGGCTCAGAAAAATAAGAATTTGTGATTGATCAAGGTTATATCTTAAGGAGAAGGTTTCAGTATCAAGTATATTACAAAACAGAAAGCAATAGGAGTTGAATAATTATCTGCAATGCTGAAATTTAACTTCATTTCATACTGCTGCCAAGCAGTAGAGCATGTATTTTTTACATACAACAACTTTGCTTTTGAAAATATTGTGTATAGTCATTTCACTAAAAGCAAAGCAGGCATATGTGGCTTTCCTGGTATTTCTATGTAGAGGTGCTAGCTTTCCTGAGCTGTGCAAACAAACAAAAGATCGGCTGCATTATTATAAAATGCAGCAGCAATAAAAGCATTTCCTGGTCTTCCCAAAGGAAAGCTGACAGATGTGTCTGCAACCCACATATTTCCCTCTGGGAAATGGAATATATCACACTTTCRGAGAAAGGATTTCTGGATCATGCTTTTGCAGTTGTCAGGCCTTTTTACCTGTGATACGCAACTAATTCCCAGCTCCCAGAGGAAGTCATTATGGGAACCTACACCAGGAACTTGGATGCAATTAACCTTCACAACCAGCAGTGTCACCTCTTAATGACTCAGTCACATGCTATGTTGACGACACTGCTCATGCTGTAATATCACTTAAATGATAATTAATGGTTATCAAAGATCTTCTGACAAAGTTTAAAAAAACCCTAAAACCAAAAAACAACCACACCTCTAAGCCAACCTTTTAAATTTGTCTGAACAAACTTAACCTCAGTTTAACATAGGTTTGATTAACCTTGCTTAGATTTCAAAATAGCAAAGACTGGAAAGAAGAAAATTCTAGAAAAAATTGAATAAATTGCTTCCAAGAAGATTCAATTTGATAAAATATCTGAACAGTTTTCTATTATGGGATTACTAATGTTCTTGTTTAATCCAAAAATTTGTCCTATGAGCTTGCAGAAGAAATGGTCTCCTTTAGGATTTTTTTTTTCAGTTGAATGGTTCTCATACAACAACTCACATTATTTCAAAGTTGAAGCTGTCAACCTAAAATCAAATATTGCTACTCCCATTTTATTTAGTTATGGATGTCTACATCCACCTCATTTAACAGCCTTTATGAATTGTTCAGTTTCCAATCTTCCCCTCTGAAATCTACCAAGCATTTTGAAAAAGCAGCAGAGGAGTTGCTTGCTTTTCAAGTAACCTACCCACCCCACAATGTGCTTAATTTTTCTATATCTAACTCCCAGAAGAATTAAGGCATGTACAGCATCTCTACTCCTTGGCATTTTCATTTGTCTAGCTTCTCTCCTCCACAGACCAGCTGTTGTACATTCCTTTCTTTAGGATACCTGAATTCTTCCCATATGTTGGACAGGAAGCTCTGGCATTAGAATGCCCAGAGGAATATAGGCATGAAAAATAGGTCTTCGATTCAAACAATTACGTTTCACCTAAGAAGAAGGTCTGAAAACTAATATGAATCTTTCTGCATCCAAAAAGGGATGACATTTAGGTTTGTAACTTATAGAACTTACTGAAGTTCTGTAAGTGCCCAGAATTTAGGTTACTGGGTATAGAAGATTACCAACACTTTGATCCAGAAAAGTGCCTTAGTATTTAGATCCTGCCCAAGACATTTGGATTTAATATACAGGCTTCTCTGTACAACAGTATCATGCACATTGCTTAGTGACTGCACAGCCCAGAAGCCACACACCCTTCAAGATGAGCTCAGTGGGATACAGAGTCACACTTGCTCTAGTTTCTCTCTTTTTAGCYCCATGAAGTCTTTATTCTTAGCTGTCTTAGGTTTGTGGATCTGTGTGCCTATAATTCAGGATTCTGAAGTCAAAAGTTAGCACAACATCTAGAAGTTGGCGTTGCAGAACTTGCTTTCTGTTAGCTCGTAGTAAGTTCCCAAGAATTCTCAAAATCCAGTACAAAACTGTTCAAGAACCACCTCATCACCCACAGGCAACCTTCAGGGCTGATTTAAACCTTCATTGGAAGTCAGGCTAGTATAAGTGTCATCAGCTTGTCTTAATTTTTACTTAGATTACTGTAAGTTAACACCCTGATAGAACAGAAGAGAAATTTAATGATTCCAGTGTTATTTGTGATTATGCTTAAATGAGCAACTCATAATATCAGAGTTTTTACATAGAGAGCTATTATTTTCTCCTGCTTCTGTTCTGTTTTAGTTGACATTATGGAGGTATAATAGGTGGCAATTCTGTTCCTGAGACATACGAATGCAGAGGACTAACTTACAAGTGGCTGTATTTTTAAAAGTTAGCTCCTGTATGCTTTCTTTAAAATTTAAAGCAATTCTCCTCTCTCACCTGTGACTTTCAAAGCATTTTTCCTTTCTTTTTTGTTTTTAAAAACAGGTATTTATCATTCAGAAATACACTACAAAAACTAATGGACTTAAATTAAGATTTCTAATTCACAAATGAAGGTAAGTTTTTTGAGGAGAAAAGCACAAATACACCATCCTATCTATAACTTTCTRGTGAAAAGAATCAGCTATCAAAATCACACTGTTTGAAGAGGTGAGAACATCTGAATTATGCTTCARCATTCTAAACAACTACTATCTAACTTAGGATGAAAGTACTAATTCTTTGGAGCTGCACCAGAAACCATAACTAAGATTCTACTGAACAGCACACAGTAAGCATATTTTGTGGATCTACAGTTTAAATGAAGACATCATAAAGTGGAAGGAAAAACAAAGAAAAAGAGAATGAGATCCCATGTATTGAAGGCCACCATCAGGCCAGTGAAAAGGGAACCAAGTAGATGCAGAACAGCCTTGAGTAGAGAAAATAAATATTRCTGTGCAACAGAGGCATCTGTGTTTCCTACAGTCTGTGAAATCTGGTAAGATAATGGCCTCAGTAAAGCTTACTGGAAAGAGTTCAGTATTACTAACATGTAACAGACTAATTAGTTGAGTGCTGCGGCTGAACAGAAAAATAACCCTAAAATTCTGACGATAGGATTGATCCAATTATTTGAATGAGAGGAGAAAAAGCAGAAATAAGATCTTATTGTTTCAAGTTAGATGAGGAAGAGATGGGAGTTTTCCAGCTTACGTTTAATACACACAGCATTCCTTTCAAGATTATGAGAAGAACCAGAGAATATARATTTTGAAAGTATTTTCAAATCAGGACAACTTATGCCACTAAGTGGACCTAAAAACATGAAAATATGTCCATTTTCCCCAAAATACCAACAGACTTTCAAAGAAAATCTTTTAAAGGGTGTTTCATGTTTGCACATGAYTTGAATCTTTCCATTAAACATTTGGTTTAAAAAGTTTCAGAAATTAAATGTTTTACAAATTTTATGTAAGTCAGTCTCCTGGCATAAAGCAGCCAAGAGAAACTCCCTCCAGTATGGATAAAGTTTGACATGCACATCTGCTTTGCATTCTGTGTTGAGAGGACAATGCCACTGCAATAACTAATGAACTGCTCACATATTTACCTGTATGAAACATATTCCTACCTTGAATATTGTAGTTGTAAGCTGCCATTCATTTGCAGTAACCAAATGAAGTGAGAACTTCTACAGTCATTTGCTCACGTCTAAGAAACGTCAGTAATAATGCATAAAAAGAGCACATTTTTTGCAAGAAGTTGGCACACAATCCTATAAACCATTTGCTGAACCAAGAGGTAAAAGTTAATAGGCAACAGAGACACCATCCTGAGACTATGTATGTTAATAGCTATTGATAGCAACTAAAAGGATAGTTGTAGAGGCATGCCTYTTATGGATAGCAGGGTTCTTCAAACAATACAAATCACAAATTCTTTTCATCATCACAGTTCTAATTATTACACTTGCTTACTAATACGAAAGCGGTGATTCTTCCGGGATTTTGTAYTGTGTTATGATCTTTTCATAGCAAGAATGATGAGTTTTAATTTCTTTCTAACTTCAAGAAAAAGAATCAGCTACACAATATCATATCAGTATGTGATACACTCTCTCATCATATGGTTATAATTAAAAGTGTGTCTAGAAAAGATGCAGTTTCTAAAATGAATTTAGTCATGGAAAGAAAGCTTACTCAAGCTATGTTCTAATTAACAAGGGAAAGCATCACTTAGGATGGATTCTAAGGACAACAAAAAAGGCTCTTTAATGAGATTTCAGCTTTATTACTTAACTGTTTCTTCTGTTTAAAACTGACCTGTAAGAACAAAGAATGTCAGAGTAGTAGGCAAAATACAAATATTAAAATAGCGAAATAAAAAAATGGATCACACGTCTGATTAAAATGAGATTAAAATGACAATCTTTTTTCCTTTCCAATTGCTTTACATACTACTAGACATATCTTACATACTATAGATTTTGAGAATTTTAAAAGTTGCCCTTACAGCAGCTAGTATATTCAGTTTAYAAAGCGATTCCCAGCATGTCACCTTCTCCATTTGGTCTAACTGTTACCTTTGTGACACCGTAACAGCATTTCTTCAACTTACAAGAAGACAGTAGTACAGAAAAAAAGAGGATCCTCAACTGAAACAACAGAGGGACTGTCAACCAGGCAAAACAATTAGCTAACTACAGTGCAAACAGTTTGAGCTTCACACTTTGTCAGAAGCAGTATTTCCTTCCATTAGATGAAGACAGAAGGCAGACACAGATGCACAGAGCAACCTTCCTGCTAAAAGAGGTTCTATTCCGTTTCAAAAATGACAGAGAGAAGACTATCCTCATTCTTCCTATTACTGTCTGGGACTACTGAGCTGTCTTCAGAGTTCTCAAGTCCACATACTGGCCCAAATTCACCTGGACAGAACAGAGGCAGAGCACTGCAGCAGACTGATAACAAACACAGTGAGGTTACAGGCAGAAAAATGTTCCTTTTTAAAGCCCAAAATAATTTTATGTGTCTGCAAGAGTTTTCTGAAATATTACTTAAGTAGTATGCTAAGGCAAGAATTTAAGAACTTAARATCTTAGGGATTTTTGTCTACCTAGACAGATATAATCTTACTTATATAATAGTAAGGTTTGCAAACGAAAGCTGCTAGTACAAAGGATAAATGATTCCATACTGAAAAATATCCTGAAAACTGGGTGAAACAAAACCATACAGAATTTGTACACTTCCTTAGGAAACTTTGACACTGTACTGGCAAGTCAATCTATAAACACACCTATCCTGTGAACAGTTTGGTAATTATAAAAGACAGGAAGAGAACTAAGGCAAATCAAAAGTTCCCTAATTCCATACTATATGAGGTTTCTTGATATGAAGTAATCTTGTTGCTAAAAAATTTTGTTCAGCCAAGAAAGAGAACTTCAGCATCAATATCATGCATCAGTTTCACTGTCATACTGGATATATTTACACTCCAAACTTTATCTTGGCACTTGAAAATATTTCCACAGAAATGGTCTAAAAACAACTGGAGAAATAAAAATAAGAAGTCACTTCATGTGAAAGTACACAGAAAATAGGGAGCGGAAGACAAGCCATGCTAATTTTGATGTATATTCAGAATACATTTCAAGAGACCTGAATAAAATCCAAAAGGAGATCTTCTGATAACAACTGTAGGAAATTTTACTTTATAGAACATGACTTAGCTCTTTTTCTTAAAAATAAATCTGCTTGTTTAAATTATYCACACAGCATTGACAAACTAACAAATATGTTTATTTCTGAAACTAGAAAAAGCCCAGATTACAACAAGTATAGTGAGTAGTCATAAACTGGACTAGAACTGTGAAAACATCTTTCAATATAACGAGGGAGTACTATATGTATATCACAGAAAAAATAAAATTCCAAAAGTTATTTCCCATTTTCTTTCCTAAAGCTATGCATATGTTAATGAAAACATGCTGCACTGAAGTATCCTTTGAAGCTAAGTAGAAAAAGTAGTTAYGAAAGGTAGTGAACAAGACATCATCTACATAAACGAAATGAGTAGCCAAAGAAAAGATAGACTGTTATTCAGCATTCTGGTGCCAGGCTCCAAATCAGACATATTTGCTTCTAATTCTATCATTCCAGGAACATAAATGTTTACACCTTTAAGTCTCTGAAATGTTAACTGCAAAATATCAAATAAAAGCACTTTATATTAAAAATCCAGTTTAACTGCTTTTAAAAAAAATAATTATCATGAAATAGCAATTTGAACATAATGACCTGCACTAACATTTCAGGGAAGTGGGAAATGTGCAAAAGGAACCAAAAGGAACAAGGTAACACACTTATCAGCTCACTACTGTGAAGACTAATACTGAGCTATATCTTCGCTGATATGAAGTAACTTGCTTCTTGCTTGTACGAAACATATTCTAAACAAACAGAGCAAATAAAACAGACTGTGCCAGCATCCAAACACAGCAAAGGCWTATGTTTCCACTAGCCAACATCGTTAGCCTTTAAAAAAGCAAGTAATGCTCAATTTCTGAACTTCTAAGCTTTGAAGATCCTGAAGCCAGAACTGAAACAACGCAGGAGTGTTCTCTGTTGACATAATTACCTCAATCTATTAGACATAACCTTGGTTAAAGAAGTGGGAACTAAAACAAGGATATGAAAGTCTAGTTCACATTTCAACAAGGCAGAACTGTGCAAATTCTGTTTTCTGTTGCATGGATAAAAAAAAATCCCAAACAACAAATACACCAGAAGGCTGTGCTGCCATTCAGAGAGACCTGGACAGGCTGCTGAGTTGGGCAGAAAGRAACCTCGTGARGTTCAACAAGGGCAAGTGCAGAGTCCTGCACCTAGGGAGGAATAACCCTAGGCACCAGCACAAGCTGGGGGCTGACCTGCTGGAGAGCAGCTCTGCAGAGAAGRACCTGGGAGTGCTGGTGGATGACAAGTTGACCATGAGCCAGCAATGTGTCTGAGGACTGAGGAGAGGATCTTATTAATGTCCGTAAGTATCTGAAGGGAGGGTGTCAAGGGGATGGGGATAAACTCATTTCAGTTGTTCCCTGCGACAGGACAAGAGGCAATGGGCACAAACTGAAGCACAGGAAGTTCTGCCTGAACGTGAGGGGGAATTTCTTCACYGTGAGAGTGACGGAGCTCTGGAAGAGGTTGCCCAGAGAGGTTGTACAGTCTCTTTCTCTGGAGATATTCAAGGCCCACCTGGATGCAACCCTGTCTCACATGCTCTAGTGACTCTGCCTGAGCAGGGGAGTTGGACTAGATGATCTCCAGAGGTCCCTTCCAACCTTACTGATTCTGTGATTCTAAGAAATTAAGGAAAAAGTAATGTTATTCTGACATCACATCAGCATAAAACAGAGAAAAATTTACCAAAGCATCTAGCATTTAGCAAATTTGCTGGAGTAAAATTTGATGGAGCAAAATTGCTACATCTGATTTAATTCTCAGAAACTGCATTTTCCACTGCATTTATCTTCAGATCAGTTTACTGGTTATTATTCCAGATTCTGGATATAAATGATTAAAATAACATAAAAAGAAATGCCTAAATGTGGTTTTGCTTCTGCAGTGCATTTGCAATGAAGGACGCTGCACAGAAATCAAGAAGCTACAATTCTGACCTAAAATAAAGAATTCTTTATTACCAATCTTCTACCTGGTTGGTAAGGAACACTCACTAAATCATAATGACTCTTAAGAGAAAGTTGAGTTTCTCTAACACGGAAAATTTGTTTCTCCTCCCAAGGGCTCTTGAGGTACTTACAGTTCCAGGATAAGAATGACATCTGTTTTGTTCTCATAAACATCGTGCAGTGTGATCACATTAGGATGTTGAATTTCTTTCAGTATGTTAACTTCTCGCTCAATATCTTCCCGGCTCACTCCTCGTCGGCTGGATTTTGTTCTCCGTTTCTTGATGAACTTCGCTGCAAACTGCTGACCAGTGCTCTTCTCACGGCATTTTTTCACTACAGCAAACTGCCCACTAAAAAAAGGAGGGAAAGAATGAGGGAGAATACTTGGTTCAATGATGTTTAGAATTAGGAGCTGTTTACAGCTGCTACTGTTTCAGTGCAAAAGATGTACCTCCAAATCATATAATAAAGCACATTGCTCCTGGAATAACTACAGGTAACAAAAAAGATTGAAGCATTGGTTTTACATTACCCAACTATACACGTGTACATATGCCCACACTTTTCAGTATATCTGTAAACGAAAGGTATCACCTGTATAGACCATTAGATTTTTGACAAATACACGCATTGTATTACTGGGAACACTAATGGTATCTGGTCTTCTACTTCCATATACATGTTAACTTGTAATCCAAGAGAAACAGTTCATAATTTCTTCCAATCATTATAATCTCTCAATATTCACTTTATTCTATCTTCATTTTTTTCTTAGTTTTTAGAGGAGGGATACTTGACTTTTAAAAGTGCAGATTAGACAGCACATCAAGAATTATAGTTACTGTATCGTCTTGTCAAGCAAGTAGATTCTAAAGGTGAAAATAATAGGTAGGTATTCAGAAACAAGAAATGGTGGCTGTATTACAAATCAGAAATAACAAGGAAGCTGTTGACTCCAGCATGTTACTATTGATCTATTCAGCCGTTGCTGCTGCTTTTATGAACATACATATTCAGATCAGAAACCTCCAAGAACCTAACTGCTGTGTTAAATAAATGATTGCTAAAACTGCTGAGATTTATTCATAAATTTTCTAAACCAACCCCAAGCTGAGAATTCCCTAGCAATTCCGTACTTAGTATATGTCACTGTAAGAAAAACTTGCAGAAACACACAATGACATTATTGAGAAAATCTTCTAAAGTTAGCCCATCCTGTTGCCAAAAAAGGGGTATTCCCTATAAATGCTTTCTAATAATGGTTAGATCAAAGCTATCTATACAGATTTTTAACATGTAGGTATGTGTAACACTACCCAGTAGCTGGAAGAGGAGCTAATCTTTTTGTTGTTTACTGCTTACAACTGCAACAGACATCTGTGGGCTGGTGTGTCCACCATCTGCAAAAAGTSCATCACATAATGATGAAGTGCCAGACAAGAAGTATTCAAAGTTACACACCATGCATAAACTCAATGCATACTGCTACTTTATGATTGGAGAACGAATATGTGCCGAGTAGCCTGATGAAGTAATTAACCAAGTAAGAAATGAATGACAGACTGAAAATAGAAGATGATAGCCAATATGCAATTGTGTTATGGGCTAAATAAAGATAACAAAATGCTGTAAGGAAAAAAATCAGACTCAAGATTTTTTGATGTAAAGTGCTGGGTCACCTGGAGAATCTTTTATGCTGTTGGGTCATCAGTACCAGTATTACAATACCAACACCATGCAGAAATCTGAGTAACAAACTCAGTCTTGAACTGAGACACACAGTCAKGCCTACATGACCCTTATCCACAGAAGGCAGGGGTGAGAAGTTCTTCTCAGACATACTGTTAAAAATAGACTCTAGAGGAGCCAAGACCAGCTGAGAAGTATTCAAATGCAGTCATGGCCAGTGAGAGAAACAACCAACAGTCTAAGTTTTGAGGTTTGGTTTTCTTTCAATTTTGTTATCACCCATCAGGTTTCATTCTGAATGAYGCCAAGCTGGGAGGAGTGGCTGATACACTTCAGGGCTGCCATGCCATTCACAGAGACCTGGACAGGCTGCTGAGTTGGGCAGAAAGGAACCTCGTGAGGTTCAACAAGGGCAAGTGCAGAGTCCTGCACCTAGGGAGGAATAWCCCTAGGCACCAGCACAAGCTGGGGGCTGACCTGCTGGAGAGCAGCTCTGCAGAGAAGGACCTGGGAGTGCTGGTGGATGACAAGTTGACCATGAGCCAGCAATGTGCCCTTGTGGCCACACAGGCCAATGGTCTCCTGGGGTGCATTGGGAAGAGTGTTGCCAGCAGGCCAAGGGAGGTGATCCTGCCCCTCTHCTCAGCCCTGGGGAGGCCTCATCTCGAGTACTGTGTCCAGTTCTGGGCTCCCCACTACGAGAGAGACGTGGAGCTACTGGAGAGAGTCCAGTGTAGGGCTATGAAGATGATTAGGGGCTGCAGCACCTGCCCTACGAGGAACGGCTGCGAGAGCTGGGCCTCTTCAGCCTGGGGAAGAAAAGACTGAGGAGAGGATCTTATTAATGTCCATAAGTATCTGAAGGGAGGGTGTCAAAGGGATGGGGATAAACTCATTTCAGTTGTACCCTGCGACAGGACAAGAAGTAATGGGCACAAACTGAAGCACAGGAAATTCTGCCTGAMCGTGAGGGGGAATTTCTTCACCGTGAGAGTGACGGAGCTCTGGAAGAGGTTGCCCAGAGAGGTTGTGCAGTCTCTTTCTCTGGAGATATTCAAGGCCCACCTGGATGCAACCCTGTCTCACAYGCTCTAGTGACTCTGCCTGAGCAGGGGRGTTGGACTAGATGATCTCCAGAGGTCTCTTCCAGCCTTACCCATTCTGTGATTCTTCATTATGTCCTGAAATGAATTTTTGAAGTCATCTCATTTATGAGATGACTCTACACTGCTTAAAAAGAATCCTCATTGTTAAAAGTTTCTCAGTTCTGCTGAGTACACAGTCCTTCCACTGCACATCCTTGTTTTACGGGTAGCACTGTACTGCTGAGAACACAAAATTGCCAAGGGTCAAGTTCAGCAGATGAGGCGCAGTACACATTACTACAAACTGAAACAGAGAGAGAAGTTCTTTATATTGTGCCAAAACATCCTCTATCCCACTATATGTAAGCTGGAAGACTTACTTCATTTGCCTAATCTTTGGTACCCAGTGCTATCTGAGACACTTTTTAACACAAGACATTCACTCGGGACTGGAAGACAAAATGAGACACAGGACCTCTGGAAGATCTATGTCATCCTAAATTGGTAGCAGAAGGCTAGGCAAGATGCTCTATGGCATCTCATTGGTTCAGTTTAACTCCACAACAGCTCTCCATAAAATAGAGACTCTGGGTTTTGTCCATGAGGTCTGAACATTCCTGCACTAACAGAAATATAGCTGGAGCATGCATTTGGGTATTTGCACTACTGCAGAGAAYTGATGATAGTAGTGCTCTGGGACCTTGCCTATGGGCACGAGAAGTAACAACTCCCTCTCTCCCCAMAACATATACACCTTCACAGAGATCAAGATATTCAACTTTATTTAAAAAGCAATCAGCTCTTCAGGGAGTTCAAACTTCCAGAAAAACTGCCAAGTCAAGAGAGTAGATACGGGTGATCACTATGACTCACAACAGTTACTCAAGTTTGGGGTAAGAAGAAACTAGAAATCGGTTGCTTGTCTTTTGGGCAACTGTCTTTCTATAACTTCACTGAAAATGCAAACTTGGCATTCCTCATTTCCTTACTTTCTAGGATCTTTTTCTCTATCAGCCCAGASTTGAGTCTGAAACTCCAGTATGTTGTTATTATGTGATAGGAAGTCAATAAAGAAGGCTAAAATAGCTAACAGGAGAAGCAAAATACTTTTGCTTGTGACTTCATCCATAGGCTTGAATGGTTTGTAACATGCTTGGATACAGCTTATGGGATAAAAAGGCTGCACACCACAATACATGCATATACAACATTAAAGAGTATGGTCAAGAAATATGGCCTCCAGTATGGGTAAGTATTTTTTGTTTTTATCACAACAGGCTCAATCTTACTATGCTTTCTTCTCTACACTTTGTTTCTTGGGTTCTAGCACAATACAAGATATTTATATGCAGAAAGCAGAAAAACAGCATTCAGAATGAAACTAGAGAAAAATTCTAGAAGTAGATCTCCGTGTCTCTCTCTCTCACTCCTTTGAACAAAAGTTTGTAACAAACACCCTAATCTCTCCGTATCATCCTAAGAAAAAATACTGAAGCCAGAGAAAACCTGTTCTCTGCACAACAAAAGCTATATAGGCTTCTTCCCCCAGCTGAAAAATGCCGCAATTTTTACATGAGCAGAATCGCCTTCATCTGTGTGTGCATCACAGAGCACGCATCCACTGAAAGAGAAGAAACCYCATTCACTTCAGAGAGCAATGAAGCAGCTGCTAGCTAGAATAAGAAAGCATGTTAAACCATTTTAGCCATAAAACAGTTAAGGCTAAGACTCTATAATAAATCACCTTAGAAGCTTTAACAGCTATGTTTCACAGAGACAAACAAACCCCAAAAAACCCACAAAACCCAGAATCATTGCTAATGCCCATTGTAGAGGCTGAGACTGAAAAGGAACTTTGAGATACATAGACATACAGTATGTTTTGACACCCAAGAAACACCAAATTTAATTTAAAATAAAAAAGAACTGACTGGGAAGAACTGACTGGGATTCACAGTTCTCTGTTTCACTGACCAAGCACGTATCATTGACTTCTTGAAGAACTCCGATGTTTGAATTTCTGACCTTTATTTTATGACAGAATTTTTCCTTTAGTACTTATTCACTAAGAAGAGTAATGCATTTCAGGCTTCCTTCTGAATTAAAAACATTCTGCAAGTATTTTTAAACATGCAGTAGTGGTAGACTTGTAACCTATAGAAAGATGACCTCCCCACAGTATTAGCTGTATTTAAATTACACCATTCTCCTAAAGCCACTTCATACTTCTGACATCTTAAAGACTAAGGATTCTTTAGTCTTATTTTAGCAACAGATCAACTATCATGTTACAGCAGGAGACTGATCTACTGAAACAAAAGAGACCGGGTAAGGTAAGTAGTTGTTCTTTCTCCTCCTCTTCTGAGCTATGTGGCTTTATTTTTGCAGTCTTTTTCCCAACTAGAAACATCTGTTGGAAGGATAAGCTAATCTATCACAATTCAATATAAAAATGTTTTCAGAAGACTAGTTGCTTCTGTCTACACTTAAACGGGGTGTCAGGCTTCAGAAATCTTTGACACTGTTCCAGACTGGAAGATAGTTACCAAATAACAGGTATCCAGAATAAGAACTAGTCATACACCAAATGACCTTCTTATTACTGCCACTGTGGTATTCATCACATAACCCCACAATTAGCTGTTTGTTATTAAATACTGTACATGCAGCTGCAATCATAGGGGCTATTTCATGTCTGCAACCTCTAAGCCACACCATTTTAGAACTCCCTCACTCCAGACTCCTATTTTAAAAGCAGGAGAGGTGTAAATCATCTACTGGACTTTAACCAATAGGACTGCAGCAAGAAGCTGTGTAAGTTAGTTCTGTAAGGGCTAGCTCATTCACATCCAGTAATATTCTCCTACTCTCTTTTAGTTCGGGATCCTGCATTGATTCATGGACTTCTTCATAGCCAGAAAACCACTTTTTAGCAGACAACTGTATTAAAAGAAAAACAGAAAGAATTCACATAAAATCACACTTAAAGCAGCTGACAACCTTTTTTTCTTTTCTTTCTTTTTTTTTTTCCTCCACAGGGCAGCATCAGTTAGACAGCAAAGGAAGATGACAGTCTGATGAGAGAACAAACACTTCCACTAATAACAGTAATTTGTTTGTGATTTTATAATTCTTACTGAAGTGGTAGTTAATTACTACCCCAAATCCTGCTCTTTTCAGGACATTTGGCATCACATTGATATATCCATGGTTTTTCAGGCTTGCTTCAGATCAAGCACTTACCATATTAGCTATTCATTACATTTGCCATCATTTTTATGCCGTAGTCATGTCCTACTAACAAAATGTGCAAAAATAATGCATGGAGGAAACTGAAGCACCAGGAGAGCATCTATATCCCACTCTTTATTGGTTTTTGTTTCATTTTTCTGTTTAGTGGGATCACAAAACAACTGTTCAYTAGCATGAATTATGGATAGTTTTAACTGAAGACAAATATATTTTAGAATCACAGGCAAAAAAAAATCTATTTTACTCAGAGAGAGGTTGCTTGCTTTTCAAAAGTCTGGTCATAGTGATTAGGAATGGCAAAAGTCATTACTTATGGGAGAAGAGACATACAGGACTTATAATTAAGTCCTTTACCTTGTGTTTTCTGGGTTAGCTCTTTCTGTACCAGCAGAAACTCTTGCCCCAGGAACCTTCTACAAGAGGTACAAATTGGGAACAGAGATGCTGAGTTAATCAAGAATCAATTTCTAACATTTATAGCCACAGAAGTGCAAATGTGGGAGAGTTCACACAATCTTCTCACAAGGACTGCATTCAAAAGACAAAGTTTAATGGAAACAAAGGATGCGAATAAGGAAAGGGCATTACATTGACATCAAAGTATCAAGAAGTCTCTGTATGTCTCCAACACGATGACACTTTTTTTCTTTTTAGGGGGAAATAATTGAATCTTAATATAACATATCTTCAAAGTACTGAATATCAGTTTTCTGAATTTATATTGCTTTTACTATAACTTACTGCCTGCTTTCCTTTTTATAAATCAATCCACCCAGTGGAAAGAGACTTAAATAACACTATTGGCCTGTGAAAGAAACTGCAGTTCAGCCAGAGAGCTTTCAGTGTTCTTCCCCAGAAACACTTACTAGCAGATGGTGAGCGCCCATGTCTTTCCTAAGACTTTCTCATTTTGCTGATTTCAAGCCACTTCCAACGTGGCAGAGCAAACAACCTCTTCCAAAATTTAACATCCTACTCCTAGAAATTAGACATAGTGTTGTGCTGAAATATTAGTCTATAAACTTTAAGTGAAGTTAGCAATTTCTGTCAGAAGAGATCTGCAGCAAGGAAAGCTGGCCGAGCAGGCAACTGTTTTCTTCCTTCCTGTCTCTGCATCAAAAAAAAAAAAAAAAAAAAAAAAAAATCCAACTGAAATTAATCGAAAAGATGGGAAATCTCCTTCTGCCAGGATGAATGGATCTGCTTTTGTACCTTCAATGCAAGGAGGTTAAAGCAGCATTAAACGGGTGCCTTATCATGAAGAAAAATATCTGGGTAATATATATTTTTTAAGGAACCGCTTTCTCCTTTTGCAACTATTTAAGGAAAACTGATGCAGTATTTAATTAAAATGTACAAAATCATTCCTTCCCAGTTGACTTCCAGAGATGCTTAACATGATGCTCTCATATTATAAGTTACTTTTCCAAGTAAGAGCTGGACTGTGTGCATTGCTGTAAATCCACAGTAATTGCACAGACATTTACCTAAACTTTCACTGCTATCATTGAAGTAATTACCTGGATCTTTCAAATTATAAAATTTGAGACCTTTTATGATGTGGAAGCATGCATGACCTTAAATTTTGAGAAGTGTTTTGCATTCAGTACCATGCTGTCATGAACACTTTTGCAATATGCTGCTCTCTGTAGAGAGTGTCCACACTGAGAAGATGTACATGTTTAAAAACAACAGATTGCAGACTTGTGCAAAAGAGAGTTTACTGCTTCATTACATAGCTAAACAAAAACAGTTCTCTGTCACTCATCCAGCAGAACTATCTAGCATATTTGCTGCCAGAATTGGGCACTTCATTCCTCACTTCCCATGTTCCAATTATCCACCTAGGTTCTTCATGTTTTTAATCAAGACACACAAAAAATAATTACTTCAAAACTTTATCCCCTTTTTTGGTATAAACTCTAAAGAACATTTCCCCCCCCAATGTCCAATGTCTGTAACTCACTGCCCATTAGCTTGAAGTTTTCCAAAACTTCTACAAGAAGGGAGATATTTGGAAAATGACAAGAAGTCAAAGAGGATGTAGAATTGAACTAGGAAACTCATCCTTCATTTGTTCTAAGCAATTACAGCCACCTCCAGAGTCTAATTGTCTGTTAGCTCTATCAATCACAATCACTATCACCACCCACATATAGCTTCCTATCATGAAGGACACATGAGCTACTTCGGCAAGTAATATTAAATTCTCAGGTGAGGTGTACATACAAAACTGAGTATTTCCAAAGGAAGAGAAGATTTCTACACAAAAATGTAAACAGTCATGACTGCATGAAGTCTTTCTCCATCTTTCAAATTATACAAAATAGCTTTTACATTTTCAGTCTTGCTACAATGCCAAACTGGAGGCAAACTGTTCCTCTTCCCGCTGCTGCTTTTGAGATATCGCAAAACACAGTAAACTATACAAGGCACTTAAGAGCCTCTCGTGTCAGTCCTACGCTTACAGGACTGGGGTTGAGAGTCACAGAATCAGTAAGGTTGGAAGGGACCTCTGGAGGTCATCTAGCCCAACCTCCCAAAGATTTCCTGGTGCTGGTTCCACTGGTGCTTGAACCCAGGACCTTCAGCATATAAAGCAGATGTGATAACCACTACACTATCTCTCTATCCCAGTCACTCATACCAAGTTTTACATTTACCCAATTCTGGAGATAAACTATTGTTAACATTGTTAGGGTGGGTAAGCCATACAGTATTCCAGTTAAACATGTTATGAAAATGATAGCATTTCATATGTACCATATCCCCCCCAAAATCAATTAACAGAATAATAGATTTAATACTACCAGCATTTTGCTTGTAAGAAAAATCCTTGATCTTTATAGATAAAGAAACAGATACCATAAAATTCTACTGTAAAGTGGAGTTTCTTTGAGTATGCACGCACATCTTTTTCCTGAAGGGCACCCTAGGGAAAATAMGGGCATAATTTCTCTCCCACTCCATCACATTAACTTTGTAGTCAAMTAAAGAGTACAAGCAGACAGGAAACAAATGCAGGACTGATGGATATACTCACCTGTATTTGTTCAGGGCCTGAAAGCTGAAGATACCTGCAAAGTACTCAAATTTTTGTGCTCTCTTGCTCGGCAACACTTAATTCACTGGCACAGACACTGAGAGAATGCCAGCAGTCTTTTCAGTTCTAAGACCTCTAAACACTAGAGTTTTGAAAAGAGATGACAAATGGTCACATTTGTGCTACACTGTGATATAGAGTACACTGTGACACAGTGGAGCTGGTGGTACTTGACTACTCTGTAGCATGAAGGAACACCACCTAATTACTAGGTAGAATAATGGTAGAAAAAAAGACCTGCAAACAACCGAAGCCTTTTAATCAGCATAAATATTTCTGGGTTGCACACAGACATTTATGCTAGCAGAGGGCACACTGTTCRTAGCACAATGGCTAATGACAGAAGTAAATTCAGGAGAGACAAGAAAAAGCAGTACTAAAGAAAAGATGGAAGAGAAGTTAAACATGATACAGCATTTAAACTAAAAAGATTGTTTTCAAAAAGAGTAACACTCAAGTACAATAGGAGGAACAGAGCAAGCCAAGTGAAATGTTACAATGCCCTATGGAGATCATTGTTAGGACTTTCGCAGGGTGGGGGGTGGGGAGCAAGGTTTTAATTAAATTTGACCACGATATTGAAAATAGAAGAGTGCTGCAAGCAGTAACGGAGGCAGAATAACAACACACATCATGTGATTGTGCAGCATAACACTTCCAATATGTACAAGGTTTAAATCAAATTGTAATTTATATCCACGTGAAAAGTGTAAGCTGATACAATTTCCTTAGAAATATTTTGGGAAAGTGGCAAAGCCAAAAGGAGTAAAAACAATAAATGGGGGTGGGAGGGAGGGAAATTAGACAAATTTATAAAGCAAACAAATTTAATAATAGAATTAGTACTTCCCAACTTGCAGTTCCCTTACTGTGTGWGAGTATTTATGCACTTATCATTAACTCATGAAAGTCTCTTATCCCCTTTCTCTAATTTATGATTTGGAAGATCTTTTGGTACCATACTATCAAATTTCAGAAGTACCTTGATCCAATATACTGGCTCAACATACTTGACAATGAAATAGTTTAATTACCTTCCAGAATACATTAAAAATTTATCTAAACACCTAATATCCAAAATAGAAAAGAATTTTTGTTTCATATTTTAAGTAAAGAAAAAACCTTTCAAARTTACCTTTATAATGGCTTTAAAAAAATGCTCAACGTTTTGTTTATAGTTTTCTCACTTCACTGTGAAGAGAAGTCTCAGATGTTTAGTATATCTATCTTTGTTTGCAGTAATTGCCTTACTGTCCTTGAGAAAGGGTTTTAATTAGAAACACAGTATCTTGGAAAAGAAATCCAAATGGTTGAAAAGCCTGTTACATTTGCATCCTGCTGATGTACAATGCCTGAAGGCTGAAGCATAGGAGCCATGCTTGGCAAGGGCTATGTAACCAAATGAGAGTGCAATTCTGTTTTATCTGAGGGAAAGAGTTCACATTTTCTCCTTTAAGGAGAACTTTGTTTCAAATCATAGCTCTAAACTAAAAAGGATTTCAGCATGCAAAATATGTTCAGGTTGGACAACACATGATTTCCCTGTAAAGTTACAAATATGCCTGCTCTGAGTTATTCATGAGCATTGGCTTACAATACTGAAGTGAGGAGAGTGGAAGAAACTATGAAATATGAAATACTTAGAGAAGTTTTACTGTTCGATTCAATATGAAAATAGTTACAAAAACATATGAAAAAAAGAGCACTGCAGATTGTGTTTGAAACACAAACTATTTGTATTTTCTCTGTATAGGCTACCTCTTTCATATTAAATCACGAATGACTGGATTGTTATTTACTTCACTGTTTTAAAGGGATGTTTAGGTACTTGTGTAACTGCTCATGACATTCCACACATTATACAACAGGAAAATACAAACACTGCTCAAGAACATTTTAGCTATCCAGAACAAAGGCAGAGATATTAAATTACAAACAAGCACTAARATAGAAATATGAATAGCAAGTTTAACATAAAAAATTACAAGAACTTTACATAAAAAGTCTTTATCTACTAAATACAAACTTGGCTGCTTTTAAGACCTCATTGGTCTTAGTTCACCGTGTYTATGATTCTATGACAAGGAACAACAACATGCAAGTTATAGCAAAGAATGGAAAGCTCTGCAAAAACTATATACTGCATACCCAAATGATTTTTACTTAAGCAAAGATTTCATTATCTAAACTAAACTGCACGAAGTATATCATTATGAACCATAGACAAGGCTTACAAGCGCATTTTATAATTTTAAAAGAATACATATATTAATGAAATTTACCTAGGAGTTCAAATAAGAGAACTCAGATTAGCAGATGACAACTCAAGAGGATATGCTGCAAAGAACTTCTTTAAGTTCCTGAAAAGCCACTTGCTCAGACAAAGGGCTTTGCAAGAAAGATGCTTCTGGAAAACTCTGCACAGTCCCTGGCCAGTTTCAGAGAACAGACTCCCCCAATAAAAGGGAGTGAGACCACCAACAAAAATTAATCATGCTGCCATAAAAGCTAAAGTAGGAAATAATCTAGTTTTCACCAACAGTGAATCCTGAGAGACAAAAGAAATGCTAAAGAAAGTATCTTCTTTGGAGATTTTTTTAAAAATATATCTGTCTATTCAAGTCAAGATTTCCCTACCCAGCCAAAGTAGGTTTATCTCACATATTGTGCAAGGGTAGTCAGTTCCTATAACATTCAGGTCCCATTTCATGGGCACAGTCAAAGCAATCATAAGTTATATCAATAAACAGGACACAGTGACAGTATGTGTTGAAGCTTTGGTGACCTGCTCTCCACATAGGATGGGGAAACATTTAATCTTTTGTGATTAAAATTTTTTTTTAGGGACCAATAATTAATATAGTATATAATAATACAGGACTTACTAGGTCTTACATTCAAGTTAGCACTTTTATTAATTTTTCTTCTTTCTAAGCGAAATTAATTTTTCAAATGATTCARTTTCTCTCAATTGAAATAACTGAAAATGACTTTAAGTTCTGTTTTCCAGACTGTCCTCAAATCTCTTAAAGTAATAAAAATAACCYTTACAATTTCCTCTTTTAAAATCAATAAAAGAGGGAATTTATCTATTTCCGATGCAAATTAAGTGGAAAATACACATATAAAAATCACATAAAAGAGTCTTATAAAATGCTGTGCAAAACTATAGGATTTAATACTAATCTAATTATTTAAGATGATTAAAACATCCACACAGAACTCTTCCTCTGGGTAGTATTACTTCTTCTTCAGTACTGATTTAAGATCATTCTGGAAAGCATTTGAAGATCCCTGGGAATAGCTCCAATCTATTCACTGCAATACTGCCATTTACACGACCATTTTATTACAGAGATTTGATTAAATATTTTATTGTTTCAAACAGATACTGCAACTATCTCACAAGTTTACCTTATTCCTTGATTAGAATTAATGGCAGAAGCAACATAACTGACAAGTTAAATATTTAAGAGAGTTTGGAGCATTATGTATTCCTACTACTTACTCTCCTTTACTTTCTTTATCCATTCTTCAATTGATCTCCTAGATACGCATYCAGTAAACAAAGTCTTACTGTCATTAGGCGCCCCATTGTTACAATATGATGATACACTGTGCAAAATGCAACTCTATTTGCTGCATCTTGCTGTATCACTTTGCTGTCTTTCTCAGTCAAATATCTGCAACACAAACATATTTCCCTTCCACCTTTTTTTTTGAAGAACTAAATTTCAAATAAGCCGCACATTTTAATACGCTTTTTCTTTATCTTTAGTCTTCATTAYCTTCAGCTCTTGCTCTCTTTGTTCTATTCTCAGTATTCTTATAATAAGAAAAGTTTTATTTCTMATTAATTTTTACAACTTTGTCGACTATATTTATTTTCCACACTAACCACTCCTAATTCTAGGTTTTTGTTATCTTCACCTTCACCCACAAYCTCAGTACGTCCCACATGTGCCTCTCTTGGACTGGACATCTAAGTCACGGTATCCAGCACCTGGAAATACATATTCCTCCTCACTTCTTCCAGTTCCTCTCTCTTCTTTATTACTCTTCCATGTACTTAAATGTGTATCTGACCTCAGTGGGTGGCAAGGTAATTAAGCATCTTCCTAAGTCAGAAACGTCACGAATCGGCATTCTCTACAAAGACTCCTAGAACAGACACCTTCTCCAAACCATTCTCTTGCTGCRTAACTGCAGCACTTAAGCACTACAACTTTGTTTCCTTCTAACTTGCCTACCTTATCTTCTCAATAAAAGGTCAAAGTACATTACAAAAGCAACACATTTGGAAAAAACGACCCCAAAAAACTGAGTTGTGCTTTATTTCTATATTRAACAGAGCGCTTCTCCCCTAGTGCTTCCTGTTTTCTTCACTTTATGTACAGAATTTCACCTTGAATATGGTACCAACCCTTAGCAGAGCTTACTTATTACCTAGAGAGAAACAATTCATCAGAACTTATCACCTTCCCAACTATGGATGTAGGAAAAAAAACTGTATTCATAGCTTATACAAGTCAAAACACAGTTTTAAAAAAATTATTTGCTGTAACTAAGATGAAATAGTAAATAATAAATTTAGYTAAGAGTTGGAAAGATTCTATATGCTTCATATAAACAAATCAACTACTTTCAATGCTATTTCTTTTCCTTTATTCTGACAGCTGAATAATACTAACAAAAAATGCTTTAAGGAATAAATAAAAATGAAGATACATATATGCAAAGTCTAAATTTAACTTAACACATAAGTGGCAGATGGCACATCATGTGATTGCCCATCAATCTGCAGCACTGGTAAAGGGATTAATCTACAAATACTGCTGAAAAGCCAGCATCAATGTATAAAGTATCTGTCTTCTTCCCCATTCCTCCCTGTTTCCCACTCCCTCCTCAATTCCATGTACATATCTCTGTTCTTTAAGCAATTGTCTTTCAGCAAAAAAAWTTTTGAGCATTTACTCTATCCATCTGCTTTTTGGGCACAGACCAGTCAATCTCTAAGTGCAGTCCCATTAAAAAAAAAAAAAAAATTGAAGCTCTTCTATTTGCCAAAATGTTTCACTTCCAGAAGTCAATTCTATTGGTGTGAAGCCTGACACATTTTTTTTCTAATTTCAATCCATCATTCTTCCAAAAATGTAAACATAATTTCTACTTGTTCACTTTTTTCATCTTGTTCTCCTCCCTTTCTATCTCACTTCCAAATTATTAAAAACTTTGGTATCAACAGTATTCCCATAACAGAACTAAAAGGAACAATCTATCCTAAAAGATAATTCAATTTTCCCTTGGTTTACTGCACTTCTAACTCACAKCACTTGATTCATTTTGTGGCAGTTTCTCCAGAGCAAGAGAAGATTCAGATGTTTGCATCCTCTCCAGTCTGAGTGCAGGAAACAGATTCAACAGTCTACAGGTGGGGAAGGGACACTGATATGCATGTTTTACCAAAGGCGGGAGGGAAGCCCCAAACAAAAAACAACTTTCCTTCCCCTTCTTCTCATATAATTCTCACCCTCTTCTTTCCAAAGAAAAGAGAGAGCATGTGATTCATCAACTCAATCTACACATTTTATGCTGAAACAAAATGCCATCATATTTCCAATAAGGCCCTGAAACTTCTCTGCCCTCACAGTTACTTGTTACTTACCAATTGCAGATACTTGCATCAAATTCTTATTGAACTAAGGACTGCTGCTTGTTACTTTAGTATAGATTTTGTTTAAACACTAAAATTATTTCATTTTRGGACTTAATGCTAAAATAATCAAAGTATTTGCAAATTTAATGGATCAAAACTATTGGTGCCAAAACAAGCCACTTCGCCAAATCTTGCCAAAGGTAGATAATACTGATCTTTAATAAAGAGAACAGTGCTGTCCTACAGCACTTCAGAAATGGCAGATTGGGAGTGTGATTGCTAAGTGGTTACACGGGTTCAGGTTAAGCACGCATTTTATTTGTATGAGCACTCCTCTTGGTACAAGAAGGAGATTTTCAAAGAGAATTCCAGCTGGAACCTCAGAAGAGGGAAAAACTTCAAGTGTTTAGAGGGACGATTGGCTAACTTTGGAGCCAAACAATGAGAAATATTAGCAAATCTCTAAAAATTAAGTCTGTATCAGATTAAACAGAGAGAGATAGGTGCATCATGACCATACTCATCTCTCGGCTTTCTTTAATTGTCTGATATTAAGGAACCACTGACCATGCCTCCCACCCCAGCTACCCTTCAGGGCTCAATTCATTTGCATTCTGGACTTAACTTCGACCATTCTTGAAAAAGCCAGTAATATTCATTTAGTTAAGAACATTAAAAGCTTCAATTTTCAACAGTTAGTGCTGTAATTCAGAGGATAACAAAACATTTTTTCTCTCTCCTTTCTATACTTACTGGTAGTTGAGCTGATCTTGTCCTGAGGCAGGGAAAAGGTTTAAAAGATTTCTTGAGATGTCATCATGCTAAAATTTCATATTTTATATAAAACATTTCATTCTTAAAGAGGTGTATTTTTCTCAAATCCTCTATTTTCTAAACCTCTATTTTCACTCAGTTTATGTAGAAAAATTAAAAAGCCTCAAAAAACACTAAGGAAGATGTGGTGAATCCAGATTTGAGAACTTTTGAGCAAAAAGGTCTCTAGAGATAGCAGTACTCTAGAACTTCCAAAATTTACCTGAATCCCAAAGTTTGATGTAGGTTTTGGCTTGTATTTTTATTGAAAATGTTGAAGGCTAAGTCCCATAAGTGGGAAGCAGTTACTTATTCTCCAGAAATAATCCTATTAACTGCATTTGGGAAGATCAATCTACTGCATAGCTCCTACTAAGCTGAAATAGCCAAAGAAAGTCATTTGCCTGTGCGCAGCAGGACTGGGGCTATGCCGCAAGGCCATATGCACAGAGGTGGCCGGAAGTCTAAAGCAACAGCTGGCTCACTGTGGTTTTCTGTGGACAGTAAACACATCCTCCAAATCTGAGCTCTAATCTAGCTGGATTTCTGGAAATGGATGTTGTGCACACAGGCTATCTTCTCTGACCTAACAAMACCTTGATTTCTTGCTTGAAGCGCCATCACTTTGGAGTGATCTAAAATCTGCATTCAATCTAAAATGACAACATTTTTTAAAGCTATGAAAACTATAGATCAACAGAGAGATTAGAGAATGTTGTAAGCAATACTGTTTGACTAATACAAGAATGTTTTATGCTTAACTAATATCAATAGTGAAAATAAATACAACAAAAAAAAGTTGAAAGTCCCCACTAGCATTACTAAAAACTGCTGTTTCCTGAAATTCAGCTTCTGTGGCAAAATCGGTTTGGTTTTGACAAACAGGATGCCAGGAGATTAGCCATTCAAAACAACTCTGTACAATCTCTAACACTGTGCCAAAAGAGTTTCACTTTCTACAATTAATCAGTCAGTCTACAAAAGACTCACAAACATTCATCMCAGCAGCATTCAGTGCTGCAGCTCTTTCTAAAGAAGGCCTGAGATTAAGTTAGACATCAGAATAAAAAGGTAGCTGTATGGACATTAGCATAATGGTCACTGTAAGCTACAAACATAAGCCTTCCCTTCTCATTAAAAGGCTAAGCAAAGGAGTGCACAAACTGCAAAATAAATAAATAAATAAATAAAATTTAGAAGTGATRTCCTAACCAGGGAGCATGTTTGCAGATTTTTCTACTGTGAAACTGGAAATGGTCAGGTATAACCAGTCTTTATGTGCCCCTCCTCCTCTAAGTACTGATATGCATTACTGATATACGCTGTATTAGGTCAGAGGTAAAACAAGTAGGACAATCTGGGGCCACTCGGTTAAGAGGTGAAGGGCGACTCAACACAGCTCCAAAACGAGGCAATGATTTTGAGTTTCCAAATGAGTCGGTAGTCTGAGCTTTAACAAGGATGTTTTGCTGAAAGCTGGTGTTCTCCAGTTGGAGCAAACAAGTAAGAGGAAAACACCCCTACTGTATCTGAAAGCTGTATCTGCCATGCTCTACTGCAGACCGTTACAAATGGAGTAGGGGATTCAAGTAATTCTTCTTCCACATTACTACCATCAACTGGCAGCTGTACTCTTCCTTTATCTACCTTCTGCTATCTCCCAGAATCCTGGGAGGACACTGAAAAAAAAAAGGGATGGGGAGGGAAAAAAAAAAAAAAAAGCAGAACCAGTCCCCCAAAGTGGTCTTTCACTATTTTCAGCAAACTTTCTCTGTTCATCACTTCCTTCTCTACCCTTCAAGAGATATCCTCCTGAGCTGCCTGTGCTGTCACCACTTCCTGAGAAAAACTTGAGAAATTCACTTCCTAAAAGTGTTAACTCTTTATGTAATGGATTTCACAGATTTAGGAAGGCGCATTCTTGACATTCTGGAAGCATACTTGGTGCTTTTAGTTCAATCTGATTATGCACTGAAGCCCTCTATGGAAGGTTTTGGTCAGAAGTGTCTATCTTATGTGTCATTCTAATAAATCAGCTGCATACAAGAGAAAGTCTGTCTTAAGGAAAATACATTTATTTCCGTTACTACTTATTTTTGCACACAGAAATAACTGACAAACAATTCTTAAGTATTTCATGTCACAAACCACATCCTACTTTGATCTTTGATTGTCTACATACATGTTTTTCAAATAAACACTTCTAATATTAAACAGCGCTAATTCCTGAAATTTCCTTGCATTTATTGCTTTCTTGACAAAGGTGGTATTCTCTGAGAAAACAGACTGAGATGACTTGAATAATGTACGGAGAGACCTAACTAAAATTTTCCCTACATTCTTCCTACAAATCCTTTTCATCAAGTCATTTCAGTTTCAAGAATACTTCCATTTATGCATATCCTTCCTTCTCCTAGCATAAGAAAGCAAGTGTCTGCATCAGTTGTAACTACTTGAAATGCTACCTGAAGCAAGGTTTCTTTCAGTAAGCACAGCTAAAATTTCATCCACAGAAGCAAGAATCTTTCATAAGAATTGTTATGTAAAAATTACAGTGTGCTTCTTCATAATGGGTTTCTTCATGCCCCTCCTGTTTACTAAAACATCAAGCAGCCTATTCTTCCTACAACCAATCTTTTCAGTTCAATGTAAAGTGTCTCAGGGAGGCACACATTACAGTCCCTCAGTGTCATGCTTCACTTTGTTCCTTTTCATGTTTAAGTGTCAGATGAAGAAAGATCATTGAGTGGAGATCTCTCCTCTCTCTCTCTCTCTCTCTCTCTCTCTCTCTCTCTCTCTTTACAAGCGGGAAAAAACATGTCAGTTCAGAACTACCACAGGATAAGAGAGCACGAGATCAGTATGCTAGTGTGTTTACCACAACTGACTTTACAGAATAGTTCGATAGGAAAAAGAACAAACTGCAATCATCCTTTTGTGTTTTGGGGACACAGGCATCTCAGGAGGAACTTGTTACTTTTTGAGAAAGCTTGCCAAAGGTACAGTCTGGCAAGACATATTTTCATGTATTACTTCATGGAATGATCTCATGTCCAGTTAAAGGTAGGAAACTGTGGCTTACCAAATTAACCCTCAAAATGTGGTTCTGTGAAACAGGGTGCCAGTTTAATGCCTTTGCAGCATGACTCCATATTCACAGCACCTCAATTATCTATATCGAGTCCTCCTTTATAAAGCAGAGTTCTCCTATCCTTCTACCCAGTAATGTTTCTAAATTTTCACTCTTCTACATGAACATTATTTTGATTACACTTTTAAGCATACGAACTATTTGAACGTAGGATGCTGTGCAGCTTTAGTCCCTTTCACCAATGCATGTTAATGCTGCCTATAGTTTTGCTGATCACAGGCTAGTCCAGTTACTTTTGCCTCTAACAGACTAAGGAGCCCCAAGACAATCCCTTCCACTGGTCAAACAACAGAGGGCCGTACAGATGGGGTCAGTATCATCTTCAACTGATAATCCTTCAGAGAAGGAATACTTCCCTCCTGAATCATCTCCCTCACTGGGGGAAGAGATGTCCTTAAAAGCTTGTCCAGAAGATCTAGTGGCACACAAGTTCACATTTGGAGAGTCACAGTTGTGTCTCAAAGTTTCCCTTCCCTTACAAGTCAAGAACTTCTCACTCCCAGTKAGAATTGTCATGGCCTCACAGCTCCACCACTGCTGAATGCTAACTATTTGCTGGAAGGTACGGAAGTTTTAGAACAGCTTAAAAAACAAAACAAAAAAAATCACCACCTCAAAACAAAAACTACACTGCCAAATAAAGACAGTGCTCTTCATAATTCCTACAGTGGCATCTGCAAAATTTCTCTAGTATTTAATGATTTGCATAGGCATTACTCAACATGTAACCCTAAGACTAGCTGGCAAAAACATAGCTGATGTGTTGGTGATGACAGAGAAGAACATAGCTCAGCTGTCATGACGCAGAATGACTTTTGCAGGACTGGCAGTCAAAAAACTTGCAAATTTGGAAGAGATGTCTGAAACAGAATATGGAATCTCTAAATATCCTTGTTAAAAGCATACACACACACCTTGAAAGACAGAAAGGCTTTTGAATTTACTCAAATCATTAACTTGGCAACAACAACAAAACCCCACCTCAGTGAAGCTCAGTCATTTTAGAACATCCATTAGGCTTAAATGCACTCATTCTCAATGCATTTATGAGGTAGCAGTTAAGAKATTTATCATGTTTTTTTTAAAGGCTTCTTAACCAATTGAGACAAACTTTTTCTGTTGCTGAAGGGTTTTCTTTTTCCTCTCCTTCCCCCCTCCTTAACCTTGCTTTGAAGAACATTTGAATAAACAAGCTGAAATTCTCATGTGTGTTTGTGGCTTTGGGCTTCCACTACTGCAAACATGCTAAGTACAGGCATTGTTTTAAGCAGCCAGGTGCAGCCCTGTCAGGGATGCAAAAATAAATGAAATTTCACATAAACTCTTTCCAACTAAGGCTCCTCAAAAATTGACATCCTTTTGAAACACCTAACACTGCAGGAATACTAAGCGAGCCTCACAGCATGTAGAAACCAAGCAACTACCTAGAAATTAACAGCAGTCTTTTTCATTTGCTGTAGTTTTCTTTATGGCACAGCTCATATGATTTTTCAGAAATGTAATACTAAAATTCTTTTCCCCATATGCCACCTGACCAGCAAAAGCAATACATTTTAATAAACTCCACGGCGACACAGAAAAGGACAACATTCAAACTCACAAATGAAAGGAAAAATTCTTAAGTTGAATCCTTCCTAAGTGCTGTTCCAAAGCTAGAGCCTGTGTAGACTAAACAGATATGATGCAAATCAAGAGGGCACATAAAAACAGTTTAAAAAGCTGTACAATAAGAAAGAGTAATAGAAGATTTGTCTATGTAATAATATATTGCCTAATGGATTTTTCCTCGTAATCTTTCCCAAATAGTATTTTTCTGTAACTTAATTTACTTGACCTTCACATTAACATTGAATACTTTACGCTCATGTTTTTTGGGCTAGATCACTAGCACAATAGCAGCTCTGCGGAGTACAGTATTGTAGGATGCGTTTTTAAAACTTTCTCTGCCTGCAAGTGAAACTGTGTTAAAAGTGTCTGTAGACTGTACTTCTCCTATCCTGTGCTCTCAAGTACCTGTTCCTGTAGCTACATCTCTTCCTCAACTATCTCAAAAAAATAAAAGCTTACTTCTAATCATTAATGTTCAATGCTCCATTTTGCTATAAACAACAGCACTGGTACAAGTCACAGAACACAGCATTACACTACAGCCGAGGACCAAATGTCAATGGGTTCAAGTTCAAGTCAATTCTGCCCTGTATCACTGAAATACACTTAAGACAATCACATTCTGAGAGGCAGGAGAGACCTTTAAAAAAGTGGGCAGACCTGTAGAACATGAATATATTGGAGGTTGTTTTCAACTTTCTTTTTATCACTTTTCCTTGATTGTTTTGACAAAATTGAGGGAGTATTCATTTTCTGCCCCCTCAGTTCTCATTCACATTAGGAATCTCTCACACAAGTCTTTTGCTTGACCAGTCATATTGCAGTCATTAACATTATCCAAAGAAATCAAATAGGAAATACATTTGGGTGGGATAGCATTCAAGAACCTGGATTTTTCTTTTGTTTCAGCAACAACTGCAGTTTTTCAGCAGAATTTCTTGAAATTTTAGCTCCTTTTAGTTGCTCCAGTAAAGAGGAAGATGAAGTTATCTGTCATGCAACACTATACAAACAATGAGAGATTTACTACCACTTATGTGGGGTATCTCATTCAAAAGCTCCAGTACATTTCCACAATGCTTTTTTTTTTTTTTTTNCTTTTTTTTTTTTTTTTTTTTTGCAGAAAGAGAAAATTAGTCAAGTAAAGAGGCAAAACTGAAATAAAAACTAGCTAGTTCACTACAACTGGAAAACTACTGGGAAACATCAAAATTGAGTTTTACATGAGATGGGTATAGGGAGAGATAATCTAAACTGAAATATAGCTCACTGCTTGAATTAGAGATAAAAAAAAGACAAAACAAGTCAGAAAGTTTTCCAAATTTTCCCTGTAGGTGATTTCCTCCTTGAATTTTGAAGTATTGAGGTCTGAAGTTCTTCAGTTCTGGAGCATTCATAACTGAAAATATTAACACTTTATTATACTAACTTTCTATGAGTAACACCAATTTACATGTTATAAAGAGCAAAGTTAGCACCAAATATTGTCAGCAGTTCTCACTGCTGGCAAGTGACACCTAAATTGCACAGAAAAACCAAAAGCCTACATTGCAGTGTTTGCAGAGGCAACTTAAAAGAATGATCAAAAACTAACAGTCTTACRGTAATTCAAAAAATAGCAAAAAGAATAATTTAATAAATGGCTACATATTCTTTTACTATTTATTGTCCCCATACCCACAGAACTGCAATTATCAGTGTGCAATCTGGCCACTCAAGAATTAAGGTTTATCTTGACAACAGTGAGGCTCTATTCAGGAACAATTTGAATACAGGTTTCCAACAGAAAGAAGTGTTCAGTAAAATTGTTGCCTCATTATAAGCAGAAGAAAAGCCATGTTTTGGTCTCACCAGCGGTGAGGCTTGTGTCTTACCACTGACACCATTCTTTTTTCAGTTTCTTAAGCCTCTCCTCTTACCTACGATGCAAGATTGCCAGATATCCTAAACACCGAACTAAAAATGCACTTAAAAGCGATGCAATTACTTCAGACTGCAGAAGACAAGACCATAAATTCACCTTAAAGGCCTCCCAAAAGCACTAGAAGGTGAAAAGCATATGACCTTTGAAACAACTCTTTTCTCAACATCTTCCTAACCTGTGTAAAAAGAAATTATTCTTTTACAAACTTTAGAATAAAAATTCAAAATGACTATCATTACCTAAAAAGAAGTGAAACTGTACTTCACAGTTGCTTTTGCTTATAGAAAAATACTGATCATTAGCAATGATAATTAATACTGATGTAATAATTCACTGGAATATCTCTTTTGATATTAATGATCCCAGCTTCACTGTCGCTTTGTCTCAATTTTTTGAGTTGAGACTCAAAAGACAAGATTTTTCTATCCTTCCATAATTGTGAACATTCTGAAAAATTTCAGCTTCTAGGCAGGAAATTATTAAGGATTGTTATGTAATTAAGGTTATTATAAGGACAAAGGTAAACTCAAGGAAAAATTTCAATAGGCAGCAGGAACTGAGCATTGTACTGAGACTGAATAACTGGCAAAGTACAAATGACAAAAAGCAAATGAAAAAAGGTGACATCCAAAATGCAGACCAGAACAGAGATCTGTTGTTTTTTGATGGCAYACAAAACCTACTGAACTCTGATACAAGGAAGCAGAAAAGGAAGAAGGGAGAAGAGAAAGTAGATCCCACTATYCGAACATACCTACATTTATAAACTGTCAGATGTACTTAACAGCCTGGCCTCAGTTTTACAAAAATTATCCTGGCTCTCTGTGCAAACCTGGAGCATGGGGAAGCTATTTATGAACCCTGTGCGATACAGGGAAYCTTTTCCGGGTTGAATTTTATGGACGGCCCGTCCGTCCAAGTCAAATCCAATGAAGTGTCATTTGGTAATGAGAGCAACGTCTGTGCTCAGATGGGATTTGGAACTGGGGCATGGTGCAGCCGATGGTATTTGGGCTGCCCGATCTTAAGCCCCACAGACGTGCCTCATCCCAACAGGGTCCCTCCAGCACACAGTCAAGCAGGCATAGACGGGGTATCAGCGGTTCCAGAAAATGAGCAGACKCACCGTCCTTGTGAAGAATTTTGCTCTGCCTTTAAAGCTAAAGGGTAAGCGGCATGCCTGAACTACTGAGCTAGGTCAGGCGATAGGCTGCACTACCACTTGGTCCCTGCTGTCTCACGCGAGGCCAGGGGACCTCACAGAGCCCCAAGCCCTGCTACAATGCCCRGGAGAGCACAGACACCGGCTCAGGGCGGGAACCACTGGATAGGTCTCCCCCAGCCATCACTCGCTCGACTAGCCAACAGGGCAGGTAAAAGATAAAGAGAGCACTAGAACTTCAGGCAGCACCAGCTGCTTGTAGCATCACTTCCCTGTTGCTTGGTAAGTGTCATGTGCCATCTCACAAGGAAAAGGACAGAGCCAGTACATACGTATACAGTAAAACTAGAGCAAACCTGCTCCCACTGCAGCATGCAATCACATGATGCATCTAATAATAATGCGCATTATCTACCACCTGCATGCAGGTACCAACACACACATACACACTCACACTTTTTGACTACAATTGTGGCACTATCAACAACTCAGGAGGAAGAACGATTCCATTCACACTTTAAGAAGCCTGAAGTTAGGTATTCTGTTTTTTCCACAACTGTGTTTCAATTCTGATTGTAGTTGAGACACTTTCAGTAAGATACTTCTTTTACTCTAAGCCAGTAGAGCTTGTCATCTTTGAGAATATATTTAAAAATCAAACCAGAAAACCCACTCTCATGTAAACATTGTTAAAGATACTTAAACACAGCTTTCTTATACCTACTATTAAGTGATAAACTGAGATAGTTGAAAATGCTCTTAAAATTTGATAACCCTCCAAAATACCAACTGGAGAACTAGGAGAGGGAAGAAAACTTTAAACTGCTATAGTTCATTTTACGCAGTTGACTAAACCCAGGACCTCTCAAAGCATACCAAATACAATAGAAATCTAAGACTCAGCAGATGAAGAACCTACTCTGTGAGCCTACAACTTCAGGTTTTAGGGAGATGGCATTAATGAACTAAGTATTACCAGTATTGAAAAGAAGGTTTTATGTTTGCAATAAGGTACAAATAAAGAATGCAGCACAGGTCTTCTGTGCATAAACACAGAGACAACAGCCGGTTATATTTGCTCTCATCCCACTAACTTTGCTTGCTTCCATGATCAGAAATTTTTTCAACAACATCACTGCCTCTTCCTCTTTATTTTGTATTTCATCTTTAACTGTTTGCCTGTTTTCAAATTACCAGAGCATTTCTATTTTATATTACAGTCTCACCTAAGTCTTCTATGGAACCTCATGGAGGAGCATACACCCAGGTATTTTTCCTTCAGACAGAAAAGGAAAGTACAGACTCATGACTCAATCAGGCACTGATTCAAGATTTCGTTCCTTCTGAAGTGCCTTGCAGCACGGAAGATAAGAGTCTTCAAGCAGAAAGGTTGGCACTGACAATGGTATTACGGACAAATGAAAGAAGAAGAAAGGAGAGATCTCGCAGCCGCTAAATCCTCCATAGACTGTGCCAGCATGCAGCTCTTCCATCAATGTTATCTTATTCTTTCAAAAGACCACATGACTGAAGAAATTATGACCACAGGGATAGAGGACAATATATGGTATTTCTCCATGATCATACGCTACTAAGCAATTAGGTCAAACCATACTGTTTAAAACTAGTTTAACACAGCTGAAGGTCAAGGAATGAAAGCATGTCGGGGAGGAGTTGAGTTAGAAAAGGTGTAGAAAGATTTAACTCTCATGCACTTAAACTCTTGCCAAAAAGGGGAGTTGCTCTGTTGCTAGAAATTCATAGTGTAAAAAAGGAACATTCTTGGCACAGTAAAACTGGCATTCATATACAAATAGCATAAAATGTTTTCCAAGTTCCAAGCTATACACAGAAATGAAAAGACTTGCACATCAGTGTATTCACTGATGTCTTTTTCATTCTAAATCATACTTATGTCAATGAATTTACATGCCTTAACATTCAGGTAAGTCAGTACATTTTTTTGTTGTTAACCAGAACAACGACATACTGCATGTTTTTACAGAGTTTTGTGATTTTGTTTTTTAAATCAGATCCTCCTGCACGAGCAGAAATTCTAATATGAGCTTCCCTCCCCTCCTACCCCCGCCTCTATTCACATCTGGATTCTGGAATGCAAATTTGAATGAGTAAAGTACTCTTGGTCAGCTTTGGTAGCAGATGTTATTACATAAAGGTACACTGGAAAAGCTAGAAACATCACTCAAGGTTTGACAATTCCATTCCCCCACAAATTATTACAAAGAAGTACTAACAACTTTCCTCACTGCTATAAAAATTTCATCGAACTATTTAAGTCTGAAGGTATCCAATTAGAGACTARGCTCTCTGCTTTTTGCAATGCTTTAAGTGGTTAGAATAGGTAGGTGAGAGGCATACACCAGACAGGCACAGACGAAACCTTCCCAAMCTCCTGTATATGTGTAAACAACTCAGCTCTGTTTTTAGTTTCATATCTTGTATCTAGCACTCATACAGACTGTAGCACACCAGGCACGCATACTCGTCACTAAGCCAACAGACATCCAAGAAATGCAAATTATCATCAGTTATCACTGAAACTTTTATAAAGGGCTGAACAATGTCCAGACCCTATTTTTTCTGTTAATTATAGTCTAGCCTTACTTGCAGTAAAAGCGATCATGACCTTATCAGGAAAAAGTAATTTTCTTGCTCTTCATAAGCACAAGTATAGTATTTAAATTCTGTCATTTTTCTCTCTTTASGAACTGCATAAAATACACCTGCTCAACAGATAACAGACTTTTATGGAGAATTTATTTTTCCACACAATTATTTTTTTTGAACTTTTATCTATCATAGTTAATATGAGCTGCCCTAAATTCACAGGTATTATATGCACAGCTTGAAAGTTTTAGAATCATTTTAAAAATAATTTCCTCCATGACATGCTTGCCTTAAAAAAGTGAGATTGAACTATACTGCAAAGTTCAAGGGCTTCGAGCTCCCTGATATACTGATGACAGCATTGCTAAACAACTACATCTCATAATCGTTTTGTACTCTCTAGTCTGTTTCTCACACCTACTGTCATATAGCTGGTGAACAAGCCCTCTGAGACAAAAGGCATGCTTAGATACCTCACTTAGAACACAACAAACCTGTGACTTTTTAATATTATCTTTTTACGCTAGCCTCTGAAACACAATTTCAAGTGTGACATTTCTCTCCTTATCTCATTTAAAAGAGGATGATTTTAAAACAGCTGGTTTTCCAACTGCTATCAAAATAGTGAATATTTAGAAACACTAACATGCAACTCCAGCAGAAACCTTTGTTTTTGTACTAGCAGCAGTGACAATGCTTGCTAAAACCAGATTGTGTCCTAGCAGCATGCAGGCTGCCATCCCTCAAGCTCAGTCTGATCTTAAAGTCTCAAGAGATTGCTCTGAATACCTCTGTGAGCATTACAGAGGAGAACAAATTCCACATCCAATAGTGTACCAGTCCATAATGTTTCACGCAATGGCCCCACTGGATGACTCCATTCCAGTCTTTTAGTCACCTATATTCACAAAAACACTTAAAATATATGAACTACAGCCATGCCCATGTGACTCCGGAGATCGGGATGACTGGCTCCTGGGGAAAAAACAGTTGGAAATAATAGTTCTGTTGTAGGCTATCATCAAAAATATTGTGGGCTCTCCTATCTTACCCAGCCTTAAACTGCACAAGACAGGCTGCTACAGAGGCAATGTTCTAGCAAATATTTATGCACATGTTCTTCTCTGAACAATCAGTGTCTTTAGAGAAGCCTGGCTTGTAAACAAGGTGCACAAAGTAGTGACTCAGAAAAAGATATTTTTAAGTCTGAAGTTTTTTCCTTCCAGCATCACTCTTTTCTTCTCCATTAATCTTGTCCTACTAGGAGCAACATGTATATTCTGAAGATCTACCTTCTATTAAAAAAAAGTTTGTATTAAAGAGCAGTTTCAGACTTTCAAAGTGGAAGTTGAAATGTACTGACAAGCTCTGCTCACAAGCACACTTACTATCACACAGCCTGAATATGGAATCGTATTAAAACATACCGACCTCTTCTAAAAGACTTTGGAGCTAGTTCCTTGTGAATATGCACCAGAAAAAAATAATTTCACTAAATGTGATATGGAGTATCTAATATGACACACCACATACCTGAAGAATTATATAACCACTATGAAAGTGAACTCAGTATAAACATATATTATCATTCTTAAAGCTTGAAGATGGTAAAACAAAACGCAACCAAACAAAAAGTGAAAATGTCCCCTGCTGAAATCACATGCACTTTACTTTGTGATTCTCTAGACTAATTGTAGATTGGGAACAGATATTATATTTGTTCAATAAGAACTCAAAAAGCTGCTTCAAATACAAGTCTAGTCATAGATACAGCGGTTTTAAACACCTAAGTGAAGTCTATGCCTAGATGTACTGGTATCTAATGTGTAAGTTGGAGGACTATGTTTGGTTGTGTTAAGTTCCAAGACAGCTGGATGCCAGCCATTTCTTATTAATGATGCTTGGACCGGAGCTTTCTRGAATCCAGTTGGTATGAAGGTATGTTCACCTGAAGACTTTTTAAAGACACCATCTTACGTAGTAAAACATTGTACTCATGCTTGTAATTGGTTCAAGTAATAGCTATACCCACTGGGGAAGGGCAAAAGCCAGAAGAAAGGGGGTTAAAAATACTGTTTTTCAAGCAAAGCACTTCCCTCACTGTCCCTTACAGTAATAAAAAGAAGCTTGTATGTACACACGTACTTACAGGACCAATGACTATGAACATATTCATGTAAATAAATATATAATACACCATGTCAGTATTTACTGCCATAATTTGAGTTTTAATACTTCTACTGTTCTTTAGTACTTCATATTCATTTTCCTTTTTGGACTTTTTTTGAAATTTTTAAATTAGCTCAGAGATTAACATTAATTCATTAATTTATAAGTTTACAAAAAATGTCTTTCTAAATGTTGAAGGATGTACACGAAGCACATCTGACTGAGAAACGAACAGAGAGCTCAGTCAAAAGTTGTTTGGGTGTTCTTAAATCAGGAACCTGTGGTGAACATTAAAACACATGAGCAGAACACTTGGTTTTGGTAACACTAAGCAAAGACTGTTGTTGCTGCTATTTCATAAATAAGAAAATGCTTAAGCTTCCTGCTAAGCTTCCCTTTTATAGCAAAGGGTTTTGAACCCTCACCACTCTTTCACAGCAATGAGCAGCTTCCCTTTATTTCCTCTTCTCAAGATCTCCCTGTCTTATAGCATATGACCAACTGTTTTAATGAAAAATAATAATGTACCTTCAGACAGAACATTTATGCAARTTTTGACTATAAAAGGAATCTATGTTGAATGGGCACAAACACAAAAACACAGATCTATGGCACTTGTAGCATTGTAGCGCCTGTTAGACAAATTTAGAGATGCTCATCTAAAGAAAGTTTTACTTTTTCAGTATCTCTGAAAAAAAATAATTAATAGAGCTGCAGATTTGAATTGTTCACCAAATGCTTGCTAGCTGAAGGATACACCTAACCACTGGAAGCAGAGGTAAAGATAGGACTGCAAAGCCTAAAACTCCTTTTGACTCAATTTTCCCAAATTATGACAGAGTTAGAAGTATGGAATAGATTTCTCCAACTTTCATTACTTCCTATGGAGCGTGAAGAATCACTAAAATCCAGAGGTGCCTTACTAACCTTTAATTACCAGAGCACCAACAAGAAACATACCTCCAGGAGCTTTCAGTCCACAGAACACGGCACAGTCATCGGCACACTGACCTTTTGCTTATGAAAATTTCTATTATTTCCTCTCTGGTTATTGAGTTGAGCTAAACATACTCATCACTGAACAGAATCTATAAACATAAGTTGAAAAACTTTCTAATAATAAAAATACTCTCTTCTTTGCTGAAATGAGCTTTCTAACAAGTCACTACAACATGGTACTAGAAAATTTCCAAACAAAGCATGGTTTGTGTCACATACACAAATCTCATACCAAGTGCTTTAGCAACTGTCCCTATACATTACGCTTTAACGAGCTGCTATTTACAGCCAAGTAGTTGTTTGCTTCCTCCACTCTAAGTCCTCTTTTACATCTGCTCACTGACAGATGAGCTTGACCACTTAGCAATTTAGACCATTTTAAAAACATATTACAAATTGCCCCTTCTGTCCTCCACGTAAAGGAAGAATTGTCTGGCTACCCTAGGGCCATTGTGACTGGAAAACATACTCAGACTGTGCAGTCATAGATCTTGTCATTGAGGGTTAATAAACAGTCAAGTTTTGTTTCTCAGAAGAAGAGAAGAATTCTCAAATTCTTCCATTTGGTTTTAGCTGGCCTCAACTGCAAGGCATCTACACCATTCAATCAGGGTGCAGGCTTTATGGTGCAAGTTAATTGATTCAACTACTACGTGTCACAGCAGATGTCTTCATCTCTCTGGTTGTACAGTCCTGTGCCCCTTTTCATGCTAGCAGCTAGCACTTATATTTGTCTGACATTCCCACGGTGACCCAGTTCAGGGAGCTCAATCAGTTATTCCCTCTTACCTCCAGACTGAACTCAGGAAGGCACTAACATGGGCACAAAAGAAGCAGCAGAAGACTAGTTCAGCGAGCGAGGAACAGGAATAACCTATTCAGTGGCCCTCCTATTAGGCTGATTTAGCTATACTCTAAAAATACTTGGGCAGGCCAATGGGTAGGTATGGCAGCACTTATCAGGGATCAATGTCAATTTATTCATCATTAGCAGAGATAGTTATGTCAAGGCTTCTTTCTAGAGGAACAAAAGAGACTGACAAAATGTATCAGCTTTGTAAGATACAGTTTGGAATGTTCTATTCTCCAGTTAATAACTAGCATAAAAAACAGAAAAAGGGATCCTTCTTTTAGGTAGAAAGGTAAACTAAACAATACCCTTCAGTCCTTTCAAATGAAAAGCAATGAGAAAAGACCAGACCTAAGAAACTAAGCTCTGGTTCCCTGATGTGTTTTCCCTTCCTAGGGAGTCAACAGTAATTCTGCACAAATTGTCTAGCTCATGGAGATAAGAAAATACTACCAGGAAATTAATGCACCAAAAAGAAGGTCTAACTGCCACACCAACATGTTTACAGACTATGTTTGTAGAATAGAAGAGAGTGCAAGTAGAYAAGAGACAAGATACACATGTGGTCTACAAGATCTATATTCCTTAGTCTTCATAAAAGGAAATGGGAATCAAGTGTTACAATAAAGAAAGAATTAGAGGCAGCATGAAGAAAGTAAAGTGTAAAAAAACCCTAATATGTATTACCATCTGCAAGTCCCATACAATTTTTTTTCCTTAGGAAGTAATAAGCTGCCAGTTTTGTTTTTAAAGCTCTTGAAAGCACTGAGTTCTTGGCTAAGAACCTGTTAAACACAGAAGAAACAACTACTAGTGTTATTTGTCTGTGTAGATAAGGAGGAAAAAGGGGGAAACAACCTCTAAATCTTCATTAAACTTGGCAAAATAATTTAGCTATAACGTCAACATAGAAGATGATATCAAGTAATGTAAAAATTAGCTTTAGCTATAGCTAGCTATGCCTATATATCTAGACAAAGTAAGAGCAGTACAAAACAGCATAGACCAGGTAGAATCATAATTCCACGATCTGAGTTTTAAGTACTGTCTTTCTTCTCACTTAGGAACAYAGTATTACAAGGGAGCATCTCAGCAATGAAATCCAATCCTTTTAAGCTGCAGACCTGCAATAAGGGTCAACAAGATTAGAAATTTCAGAAAATATAGAAAGATTAGGAGAGACAAAAAGCACCTTTCTAGTTCKCTATACTCATAAATCAGTTAAGAGTCTCTAATGATTCCAGTAACTCAACACTTTTCCTCTCTCCCCTAACAGTAACAATTTCAAAATGCTGCAAATTCAGCAGACAATGCAACCTAGGGAGAATGTAATTCTGATCCCAGCTCTCATGGGTACATGAGTAAGGTACACTTCTACAGGCACAACCCATCCAGCACCTCAAATCTTACTATCATTAGTTACTGATATTTAAGAGAAAATTGAGGAAGAAGGCAGAAGCCCAGAAGCCAATTTACAGTATAAATAGGAGGGTCCCTTCAATAACCAGTGAAAATTTAGAAACACAGCATTAATTGCTTACAAATAAAGACACAGTGGAAATCAAATATTTGCATTACACTGTTTAAGTTAATGGATAATTTAGCATTCTGTCTAAGCAAGAAYCGCAAATATCAAGTGGTACTGCTCAAAGCAATTATTTTTTCCTTTCCAAAGGCTCAATTCTGTGAACAGTTCAACAATAAATTCAGTGACACTATGCTTGTCAATCAGGTTGTGAATGGTTATACTTCGAACTGATTATAAACTCTTCCAAGCATTGACTAATTGCTCCTGTGTTTGTGATTATCCAGTAAGAGCTATTTTTCTTTCCATCAAGCATAAGCAAGATGTTCTAAGGTTCCTAGCAAACAAACAGACTTGCACTGGAGGTGGACGATAGTGGCTTTCATAAAAATGGTAGGCTTGTCCTTTCAAAGAGCAGTACAGTATTGCTCTGCAAGGTCCTTGGTGGTTGTGCTGACTGCGTACATTTAGAAGAAATACAGTGACCAGAAATGCAGAATACTGTGTGAAGGAGGGCTTTACAACATACTGCACAACAATATGGTCAGACACCCTCTGCTGCAATTCATCTCTGATATTAGCCTTTTCTATAACTACACKAAAAATGGCAGGAATGTCATCCAACAACAGACCTAAACATGAGGGCTCCAATCCTGCTGTATCACCTACAAGTGATGAAATTTTAGACTATATAAAAAAATTTTATCTATATTAATCATGAATCATGTGGCTCGGTCCCTTTACTATTTTTTTAAACACTATTTACGCCAATATTTACTACATAATGAAGACATGGAAGTGGCTTTGGCTTCAGGATCTTTAGAGGTAACTTTCCTTGTCCATATTTCTTTGTTTCTCCCTAGCTCAGTCATAAACTATTTAGTTTAGTAGATTTTACTTAACCATCAGTTAAGTAAACCTATACTGCATTGTAAGCTGATGAATGATTTCAGGATTGATGGAAAAATCCTCCTTTGGCTCCCCTATCTTCCTGTAAGAGAGTCACAGTCCAGTTTGAGAAACAGTCATCTAATCTGAGCCAGAAGTGCTGTGCAAGTCAGTATCACACAGGAAACAAACTACAAAACCACTGCTTTAACTGACACTTTTCCTACGTAACATAAATTGTGCTGTAAGTTGTGTTGTTTTGCTGGAGGCCTAACCAAGCCACTTAAAAGATGTAAGGAGACTTGGCCATTAAATGTATAGGAAATCTCATCGGAAATATGTCATTTTCTCCCCCNAAAAAAAAAAAAAAAAAAGCCTTTGAATAAATGTTACAAGTTTTAGCAGCTACTCTGCAAGGTTTCTCCAGAACCTCGGTACTCTGGCATTCTAATTTCCAGCTCTACTTCCTTGTCAGTTTATATCCTTCTGGCCTTGTATCAGCATTATTCTTTATCTCTGTCCCTCCTATGTCTTTAACTTTAAGTAGATTTACAGCAGCAATCGCATCTCTACCCAAGCTGAGATTTTACCATTGCTTTCAGCTGATTTAAACGGGGACTGTTGCCRTAAGTTAGATAAGGCGGGTTTTTCTCTTTTGACAGCACCATTGCGTGCATGCAAGTAATGGCACGAACAAGGGAACAGAAACACACAGCAGAGGAAAACGATACTGTTCTTTTCAGTCACTGTCAGCATGAACTTAGCTTGGCACGCAGTTATCATGAAAATGCAGCCTCAGCCTCCCTTTTCCTAACCTAAAAGCCAAACTGTTCCGTACACACAGTTCTAGTAGAGGATGTGACATATTTGAACATCTGTAAAAGGAGATAATAAATTAAAAAAAAGCAGAGGAACAGGGAAAAAAAAGCTAATGAAAGTTCAAGTATACTCCTAACACACCAATTCCAGTACTGATTGTACCTTGCTAACTAACCAGGAAAGAAAATCAAAGATATTTTTATCTACTTCTTGATGAGTTTAAATTTGCGAAGTTATATGCATTTGAAGTGAAGACACAAAATAAGCAGTGAGCTATAATTTTACTTTATTCTAAAAGACCTATTAAGCAGACATTTTTTCTCCAGAGAGAAATAAATTAAAGCAAAAATCAAGCAGTTATTTCCAAAAAACCCATCTGCATCTCTTGTGCAGCAAAAACACAACATTATAAGGCAATGATTGTCACCAGTAGTCCTGAGTGGTGACATTCTAACACAGTCTGCATAATCAACAGCTCATCATTTATTGTGTATTTACGAAAAAGAGGCATTTTAAGGAACAGTTTGGAAGTAAAGTAAAATGAGACCTAAATGAATAACAGTTCCCACCATGCTTTTCAAAGAAATTATTTTCTTGTCCTCATGCAACTACCAGAGCCAGTGCTTGCTCCATTCAATTTCACCACGACAATCACAGCATGGAATAACCAAGCTTTTCTTCTGAGAGCAGACAAGACTGATACAACACTAAAATCATTCACATGCAGCACTGGAACAGTTCTTTGGTATAACCTGAAATTTGCAATTTTGGATTCTCTAAAGAAGAAACAACGCTCAAACCATACTAACCAATCAACCAACCATTTTTCTTGCTTGTACAGTGACTTTGCTGCCAGTATTTTTATGGTTCTTTCCCAAATCCTTGTTCTTGAAAAACTCCTGAAGTCCACTCAGTTTTTTGTAATTCATTATCACGTATTACCAGAGTTTGTATACATGTAGTTACGGAAGCAGAGTGTTCCACATCTGCACTGTTTATTGGTCTGCCCATACAAATCTTAGAGGAAAAACAATATTGTAAAGGTTTATTCACTCTGCATCTTCAGTATCTAACTATTTTAATTCTGTAGAAGAACAAGGGTTAACATACGCTTTTTAATGGAGCAACTTGAGATGAGGCTACAGTAAGACTACAGGACAAAATATAAGTCAAAAATTTCAATTTAGCATTGTTAGGATTTTAGACATAACATAATACTCTTTTAGCCTTATAGACCATTGTTCACATTGCTCCACTTTTTTTCTATATGACTTTCTAATCTGACAATTAAAAGGAAAATATATTACATTATAACATTATTAAAAAAGATATCTGGCATGGCTTTATAGCTAAGGCAATTAAGATTAAGGTTTACAGTTTTGAAAGAGGACATATCACCTCAGTAGACTTTAACATGCTATACATCTAATAATGGAACTTGACAACATTCACGYAGTTCCACCATGTCAGCTTTTTATYAAGAGTAGTTCAGATTTTCATGTCTGAAAGGTACCATGAAGGTCAAATTCTACTCGTCATCCAAGCATTTTTTGTTAAGTGTTTTTACTTTCCTTCCAATACAAGCGCGCAATATAGTTACTGTTATGGTGTATAGAAAGACAAGGGAATAGCCCTTGTAGCTCTTAAAAGCAGCATTTCTGAAGACTGATACGTGCATAATCACACACACAAATATCATCTGCCTGAATACCTGCTGCTTACTACAGAAATCAATTTTCACACTCTCCAGAAACATTTTCTCTTCTAACTGAACACTCAAAGGTAAGAGCGTTTTTCAGATTGTAAAGACACATCCCCATGTTTGCATAACTGCTTGTTTTCTCTTAGCAAAAGCTTCAGCATGTTATCCTATTTATTTTTCTGTCACAATTGATGAGGCAATTAGATACCTCAGATAACCGTCAAAAGCAGTATGCTAACCCTGCTAACTTCTCTGCTTCATCAAGCAGATGGAGACTGATGTCCAAAACTGCTGAGATCCATCATAATTTTGGATGCTGAACAAGTTGCAAGTGTTACTCTAGTGAGATCCACAGGTGCAAATAAACTTGAAATTTAAAAATCATTAGGTACCTTTTTTGAATCAATTTTCTGAATCAACAGCAATCTACTATAAGAACAGCTATATTAATATACACTATTATTCTATTCCTCCATTCTCCACAGTATACTCCTCACTATACTTAAAAAAAAGAAAAAAATCATATGCAAGCAAAATAAAATTTTATCAGCTAATCCATTTCCTAACAGATACTTCTGAGTATCTGCCACTTTTACTTTTATTCCTGTCACCTTTCAAAAACATATGGTCTGATGACCATATTCTATGCATGTGCAGACATCTCATCTCATTCAGAAGTACAAGCATTTTACTGTTAAAACCTACATTTTTTAATATTAAAGTTCTCCACTTGGAAATTTTTAAGAAATTGTGTGTAAATACATATATATTTTAAAAACATTGTAACACAAATACCATTCTTCAATATATTTGAAGTATTTTAACAACCTGCAGTCCTTTTAGGAAGCAGTTTAAAGATTWTATATATAAAAAGTGAAGCACAGAGGTGTTTATAAGACCACAAACTCACACAATCATAATAACTCATAAAAAACATACAGGGTGTGTCTCTACTGTAGCTTTGTTTCAGTGACATTCCCTGTAATTAAACAAGCAATGGAACATTTGCCATCATGCTCTAACTCCTAGAGAAGACCAACCCCTGTTAAAAACAAAAAAGCTAGGAACAGCAACAAAAACACCAGCACTTCAATTAGTTAGATCTGGTTTCATGGTCTTGCACGCTCACCATGCTGTGAATYTGAATACCACTGAACTTGAATTCCTGTCTTTTGGGCAAGCTGAAGTAAAGGCACTGCAACAGGGTATTTGAAATGCATGGTCACACAGCCTGCAACTGCAGACAGAATTAACATGAGCAAAATAGCTTTAGTAAATTTGTTGCATGCTAATCTCTAACCTGGCAGGGACTGAATCTCTATCAGCCTTTGAAGTTTCATGGTTAGATGACTACTGACCACATCTGCAGGAGAGCTGAACAATGCAGTAATAGACATCATTCTAGATTTGTAAGATGGAAAAAAAAAATGTATATAATGCAGCATAAACAATGATTAAAAAGCAGTATCTTCATCTATGTTCTTTACTAAACACATTATTTGCTCCACAAGTCTCAAGAAACAGTTGTGGTACACAAGGTTAAGACAACCAAAAACGTAAACCAGACACAAAGGTGCCAGAACAAATCACATACAGACAAGACAATTAGGTGTGATCCTGTAAGTATTCACAATTCCAAGTTCCTTTATTACTTTTCCCAGGGAAAAATCAAAATAGAACAAAGAAGAGACTAAAGTTCAAACATACTGGTAAAAGAAATACTCCTCTGCAAAGGCACTGTGAACTGCCTTAAAACTAAGAAGTGTATTTTTCCAGCCTGAAGATATCACTGTTCTTCTAGTTGTTTCAAGCAACTCTGGATTTTATGTAAGCTATATTTGAACTTCCTATATAAAATTTCATTTACACAATCCATTTGATCTGATTTGAGTGACCTTTGCTAGACTAGAAAAGCTACTTTTTATTCTAGTTACTATCAGAAGCATCGTAAGATACAGATAACTAAATCTATTACAAAAGAAAACAAAGAAGGTTAAAATTTCAAAGTATTTGCAACTTTAYTGAACTGCTCAAAAGCAGTTGGGAAGCTTTAGGATCCATTTATGCAAACTTCCCTCAGTAAATGAAAACTTTTCATTTATTCACCTTGATTGTCACACGATTGCTGCTAGTAAGAGGAAATAAAGGAATTTTTCCCCCAAACTGGAAAAAATAGGTCGATTTAGCAAAACCAAACCTTTCATCATTGCTTAGCCCATGTAGTAAAATCACAATTCAGGTTTCTAAATAATCAGAAGAAATTTTAAAGTCAAAAGCGTTTTTAATATTCTTTTGCTTCCTGAGTTTTGAGTCTCAGGGCTGACATTTGCAACTACATTACGCAAACATAAAGGTGAAAAACCTAAAACAGGGCATGGAATGGAGGAGAAAGAATGGTAAGAGGTGAGATTTACAAAAGAGAATTTTAACTAACTCCAGAAATTTACGTTTAAAAAGAAAATATCACTAAATCAAACCACACAACRACCATTCCGAGATTTACCTGCTCTTATTTTTATGGCAACACTTATCAAGGGAATAATCTGGGCTTCTCAAAGTGATGCTGAAGTGAAAGCTCCGGCTCTTTTACAAAAGCACATTAGTTTTTAAAACAAAAGCCCTGTCAAACATTTGACGAATGTCTTGTCATTTATTTATTTTTACAAAAGTAGATTTCTTAGTTTTATTTTTTAAACAAAAAACAAGAATTGAGCTTTATTAATTCTTGTAAATTCTTAAAATATTGTGTGTTCAGACAGAAAGCTAAGTATATATAACTTTATCATAGTAAGATTATGTAATAAAAATAACCTCAGTACTGTAATTCCTTCTTTGTAGTTGACCATAGTAACATACCAAAGTTTTATCAAATTCCATTATTTATTATTCAGTCATTCTGAAAAAATCCATTTGCTTTTTTACTAATGTTATCTATTATATTATTTACTAGATAACATATTCACTATACCTTAAAAACGAAACTCTTGGTCATCACTGTTTTCTTCTGGAGCTAACATGTAATTTCCAAAGCTTGTTTGTTTCACAAAATCTCCACATTTTTAAGCATTTCCTATGTAATTAGTCATGGGTAATTATTCTTCTTAAATATGTACAGAGGAGCAAAAATTTTTGACGATTTTTCTTTTAAGTAAACACAGGAGCACTTGCATAAACATTAGCACTCTTAACAAATACACGGACATTGTTTTCTCCATAAAAAGCCTTAAGAAACCAAACAAGTTAGAAAAAAAAAATAAAGGCACCGATCCAAAAATAATCTATAAAATAAATCAGATATCAGGATTGGTTAGACAGATGTAGTTTCATTTTTATCGGTCCTGAAATCTAAAGCTAAATTCCAAAACATTCTGCATGTTCTGGTCAAAAATCACAGGGAACAAATCAAACAATTTCATGTGTTCTAACAAAATATCTAGAACACACAACCTTAACTTACGGGTCAGCATAACAATGTATCTTTCTAATGAAGTATCTGAGAAGTTAATCTGAATTGGCTGTCCCAGAACACTTCATAAAAAGTAAAATTACATACCCATCACATATCTGTATAGGTAAAACAACAAACTTAAGTTACATAAACGTGATGAAGTTTATGTTAAAAATAGCCCAATTAACTTCCTGATAAAGTACATTTTTTTTAATTAGTCTTTTTGTGAGTTCTGTCTATACCAGTATGTTGTTTGCAACATCTGCTAGTATTGGATGCTTCACCGGAAAGGCATACACAAGTAGACATGGGATCATCTGCTTCATGTACCCTGCTCTGCAGTAATTAAACACTGACTGTAAACTTGGAAGTCACTGACATGTACATTGAAAAAGTTTATGCTATACTGATGCACTAAAACGCCACTGTACTTAAATAAAATAAAAAACTGAGAAAGATGTTAAGAGAATCCTCACAAAACACATGTACTTCAACGATAAGTTAGCAATCATAAAATCCACAGACACTGGAAAGAAGACATGAGTGATCGTTTGAGGTTTCTACCACAAATACTGTGGCAGAAGGAGACGATTATACAACATTTACTAAACAAGGTTCAAGCTGATGGTGCTTCATCTGCAGCACTCTGATACAAATCTCTTGATCTTTCAGTTTGAACAGTGATGCCTAGAAGATTGATCTCCATTATGCTGCCATTAATAAAAAACAATTACATGGTTTCTCTCATTTCTTTCATTACGTTATTGAAAAAAAGTGATATGTAACACATATAGAGTCTTTCATTGCTACAGCCTAAAAACACAGTAAAGGCTTCCTTGATAAAAATTCACTGTATTTTAAGTTACTCACCTGACTAGCAACAGGAAGCATTACAATTCTTTAAAACCTTAATGTCTGAAGGCACCACGCACATACGCACGAACTGTATTTTAGTCATATACACATCAAGTTAAAAGGTGTTAATTAAGAACTGCCAAACTGCAAAATCCTATTAGCTTGATCTTAGAGAGCAACGTATGCGGGTAGCTCAAAACCCAAGCGCTTCCTCCGTCTCCAACCACGCAGTGCTATCTTGAAACGCAGCGGCGCAAGGCGAGGACCCAGGGCACGCAGGAAGCCCGGCTGTACTCGGTGCGCAATCCCGGGCCACTCGGCCCCGCTTCAGCCACCAGGCGCCGGGGGTCCCGGCCCAGCCCAGCCCGGCGCCGCCGCCTACCTGCCGAGCTCGTCGCCCGTCTCGTAGTGGTCCTCCAGGTTCTCCTGCCTGAACACGGTCATGGTCGCCGCTGCCGCCGCCTCTCCTCGGCCGCCGGCTTCAGCCTCTGCTCGCCGCCCTCATCGCCGCCTCCCCGGAGCGCCGCGGCCGCCCCGCGCGCCGCTGCGCGCCCTGCGGAGAGCGCCGGGGTGAGCGCCCGCCGGCCAACGGCCAACGGCTAACGGCCAACGGCCGCGCGGCGCCCCCAGCGCCGCACGCGGCGGCGGCAGAAGAAAGCGGCTCCCGCCGCCTCCGCCCGGCCTCCCCCGCTCGGCCCCGGCCCCGCCGCCCAACCGCGCCCGCTCCCGGCCCGCGCCCGGCCGCCACCTTCCGCCCCGGCCCCGTTGCCTGGTCAACGGGGCCGTGGCGCCGGGCGAGGCCCCGCCCCGGCCTCCGCGGGCATCCCCGCACCTGACGCTCGGTGCGGGGAGACGG
>NW_028185150.1:3291167-3355400 GCF_003343005.1 Rhea americana
CCGCGGGGGGCATGGAGCGGGGCAGCTGAACGGCTTTTAACTGCCACCCGAGCTGTCAGATCTCGCAGAAGATCGTAAGGGAATTGCTCATCGAAGGTGAAAAAAGTTCAGTGCGTCCGTGCGATTTTACGCTCACTTAATTTAGCGCGTGAGAGCATCTGGCCTTCTTCAGATGCAGGGCAACAAGTACAGCAGCCCTGAAATTTTCTGACTCCCAGCGTGACCTTGGGCAGGTGCTAAAAATTGCCGCGCCTCCCCTGCTGTCGTCGGCAAGGTGCGGGTGACAGACTCGAGTGGCTCGCTGGGCGCGCAGCTGCGTGTCCAAAGAGCGCCGCGCGCGGCCTGCTCCTCGCGCTGGGTGACCGTGAGTTTCAGAGAYCCTTCCTGTGTCCTAAATGGGCAGTATCACTGGAGCCAGCCAATGAACTTTTGAAGCACTCATGCTTTACCTGGCTTAAAGCTTACTTGATCTTATGTTTTTTCATTTTTTTTGCTCCAGTATTTTTTATGACAGTCCTGAGTTCCTGGAAGAGTAATATTTGTTGTGGCTTATATATATTTTATATTGCAAWTGCTACTCAGATACAGAGTTCAGTATTATTCCTTATGACCGAGTCCAACTGATGCAACTGAAATTTCACTATTGATTCAATAGCAGGGGTACACTGGAATCAATACACCATGCCTGAGATAATTACCTAGATGCACAGGGTAAACAGAGAAGTGAATTACTTAAAATGTTTCTCTTTTTCCTTTCATTTAGTAACTGAATCTGGAGGTGGAAATCTTGCTCCCATTATTGTATATCCAGCCATTTAGGTCTAGGATCCCTGAAWTTTGTTCCTCTGTTCAACTGCATCACTTGTGGAAAGAGTTGTGTTCAAATGCTGTGATGGCAGCAAGAGCACATCACCATGTTGTGTGCATGAGGAGGTGTCATATTCCATCCAAGTGAAAACAGCCATTGCAGCAGCAGGTCCATGTTGCAGTATACATGGACTCAAAAAGAGATATTTCTCAGCTAAAGCACCATTCCTCTTTCTTTAGAGAAATGCTGAACAGCTTGTGTTTGTTGTAGTCCAGTTTGAAAGAGCTTGTATGCTCCTAGTGGTACTTCTCCTGCAKCTTGGGAACCCTTAATCTGGGTAAAAAGCCAACCTCACTGCTAGGCTTTCAAAATGCTAATTGACTTCCATGACACAGTATTGGRTTGCATATATATTATATCAAAAAAATAATTTTAAATTGCTATCAAAGTGTAATTCAGCGAATGTGATTGCAGTTAATCCTTACCAAGTTTAATAGTACTTTGGATGAAATCCTGCCCCTGTGAAAYGAGAAGCAAAATCTCCATGATTTCATGGTTCCAAGATTTCAAACCAATGTATATTTTTTGTTTATTGTAACATAACAGAAATAATAAAGTGASATTAACCCTTTATGTATACTGATGTTGGTAAGATTACTTCAGTGTGAAAGAGAAGACGATCAAGTGCAAGATTAKTAACAACAAATGTGTTTTCAAAGGATTGAATTCCATTACTGATTTGTGTCTGTCAGTGATTCAGGAATATTTTGCTTTGAAGAAAAATAGCTGATTTATTTCTTAGTAAGTATTACAAAGAATTCAAATTTGCAGAGAGCCTCTGTATCTCTAAGCAGTATTTCATGAAAAAAAAAGTACATTATTTCTGCAAATCAAGAGACTTAAAGCTCTCTTCAGCTACRCTTTTAAAGAATTTACATACCCATTTCTAAAAAATAACAAAAATAACAGAAAAGTAGGCATATCAAATATATTGTTGCAGGATAAATCTTTTCAAGATTAATGTCCCATCTATTACTGTCATTGAGGTAAGATTTCTTTGCTAAATGTGTAAGACATTAATTATGGTAAAGAATATGAATTACTCAAGCATATTCTTTTGTGTATTCATTTTAAGAAATCAGCATTTATTTTTGGCATGACTGTGGAAGCAATTTCCTGGGTTCTGCCTGAGGTTCACAGTGTCAACTGATAGATTTTTTCATACTTACTTTCATTTCTTACAAGGCGAACCAGTTACTACTCTTGAAAGTTGTTCTTCCATCTCCTTCAAAAACAGTAGTGATGACAATGAGATGACACAGTGACCATTAGCATCCCAKTGCTGCTCAGTTTTGATCAACTCAAAGCATTTCTGCTACAAAGGGAGCTCCAGATGTGCTAGTGGCTTTTGTGATTAGGACTGCTGTCCCTGAGAAAGTAGACTGAATCCATCAATTCATTTCATATAGGCACGGAATGGAAAAAATGAAGCTGCTGATAAAAAAGGCAAGATATATAGCTTCATGAGGCAGATCAGTCACTATAGCAAGGCAATAGTTTTAACACTGTAACTAGACTCAGCTAAGTGCTGCAGAGTAAATTTGGCAGGCTGGAAAATCCATTCCGTRGTGTTTCGGTCAGTAACCACAATAAAATATAGGTTAAAATACACTTAATTGCCATATTTTGAAAGCCTCAAAGAAGAAAAATTTATGGAAAATGATTGGAATTGGTCTTCTAAAAGCACTGTGGAAAGGTTAGTGCTTCTTTTATCTTCTAGACRTTAATGTCGATTCTGCATACAAAGAAATGTGTTCTGTCTCCCAAGGGAGCTACAGCTAATCTACGATCTGCTAATTCRTGTGTTAATTCATAAGGGGTCTGTATTATGTGCATACCACTATGAAGCCTCCRTTTGGCAAGGCATTTAATTGAGTGCCCAACCTGGAGCAGTGCAAAGTCTATGCAGATAACCTGAATTACCTGAGTGATTAAATACATGTTTCAGCATCTCATCAAATCAAAGTCTGAATGCAGAGTCCACTGCAAAGCACTTTGGAGTGTGGTTCCAGCAGCCTGAGAGCCGTACATCATTCCTTTGGTGACATGACCCCACAGGATTGCTCTACTCTGCTGAAAAAAATCAAGCTGCTGATGAAGAGAGGAAGAGTCACATCTACGGTAGATGGATCTTTCTCTGAAGCTGAACTAAGATTATGAAACTCTGGCATGTGACCTAACAATAACCACTAACCACAATCAGAATTAAATACAAAATCCATCCCTTTGACTTAGCTTTCCTGCAACTGTTCTCCCTTGTAAATTAGGCCTTTGCATTACAGCATATTTATTTAAAAGAAAACAAATTGCAGAGCATTAACATTTTTTGGCAGAACTGTTTCTTTCTGAAAAGTGGCTTTACTCTAAATCAAAACATTTTGACAAAGATTCTGTGAACACGTAATTTCAGTATGGTAAAATGTGCAATTTGTAGTTATATTTAGCTAAAATATTGCTTTTGTTAGTATCTCATATTTTACATTGCATATAGGGTTACATATTCTGTGAGACAAAACATTTATTCTAAAGAAGCAAGAGAAAGTCCTTTGGATTTTTGGATTTTTAATTCCGGGCTCAAACTGGTTGATTTCCTGCAGAAACAAACAAATATGGAAAAACATGCTGGTAAATATTCCTCAGTCTGATCAAATAATACTCCAAACCTACATCTGAAAGAAATCAAGGAAGCATTTGCTTTAAGTCCTTGGTAATTCTCAGACCTCAAGAATTCTTCAGGGAAATTGTAGGTCCTACATATTGCCACTGTTTGTACTGCTTATTCTGCTATAAACCTGGAACTTGATTGGCAACCTTAGTATTGTGGTATGTTTGTTTAATATTAATAACATTTACTRTCATATAATAATGGGTTTTATGTCAGCTTCTTGCACAGTGTGCACTAGGATACCTGCTGCTCCACTTGTGAAATGTAAAGTTCAGCAGACCAGGAAGCTTAATATTATCAGTAATAGACGATACCATGAAAATAAATTTCCTCGGGTCAGTAAGCTTCCCAGGGTAATGGCTGAGGCAGCACTTGCTGTCCTTATGTCTGCTTCTTCTTTCTCTTCTAAGAGAGGCTCTATAACCTGATTCACGAGGCAAACAAAAAATCCAGAGTATGCTAAAGGAGAAAAGTTACTAATGGTAATTAAATTTATATCATGACTTTCATTCATCAATCCCAAAAAGCTTTGCAAGCATCGTTGCTTTAATTACACTTCGCCACACCTCTGTAGCCATGAGGGTTGGTACAAGGTAGAATTACACTTTTTTAGTTGCTGTGTGGCAACAGCACTCACTCACTGTACTTGTCTGGCGTTCAGCACAACCTGCTTCGAAGCAAGCTGGTCCGAGGCTGGCTGAAGTCAAGGGGGGGAGTGTGTGCAGAGGTGCACCTTAGTGCTGTAGTCAGTGAAGACTCTCACACCGCTTCCCTGCCTGCCTCAGCCTTTAGATGGGAAATGTGCATGCTGGCACTTGGCCTTGGCTCACTGGCTGACGAAGCCACTTGCAGGTTCAAATTCCATTGACATTATACGATAACAGTGTGACAGTCATAGCCTTATCCTTGGAAATCAGTGTTGAGCATTGTTTAATGGAATCATTTTATAAATGAGGCATTGGAAGTACAGGCTGGATAAGGACTTATTCCCCAAAGCATTGGTATGCATTTAACTGCTGGAAGTAATGCTGTTGAGCTAAATATGACTAAAATATATATGCAGAGTGTTTGCAGGGTCACTCTGACTTGCACAGTATCACAGTTAAAGTGAGTGATAATGACTGAAAAAAGACACTATCCTGACTCTTAAGTCCTTATTCTACTTTCTCACTGAGACTGTCTCTGTGAGCTCCCGTAAGCTAGAACACCTATGTGGTGGTGTGCCTTTCGAGAATGCATGGGGAACGTCTGGGTGTAAAGTCATTAACGCTTCTAACTGCTGCCCCAGATCTTTCACATCTCTGCAGCTCTGGCACAACAGATGTCTTTTGCTACCTTGGAGTCCACATTAACGTACTAAAGGAAGGCACTAAAACTAGCATTAATGCATCTTGTTTTCAGAAAGGAAATACCCAAATCTGTACACTGTGTTGATCAGAAGTTGTCTTTACACTAGTGTTTGTTTGTACCTATCATGATTTTTGTGATAGAATAACTCATAGAACAATTTGACTAGTGTTAAAGCAAATTGAGATACAACAAGCGATATTTAAAAGTAAAATTATGGGAGATTTCTTTTGCTGGTTTAGTACATGATACAGGCAAGCGTGTAAAGCACTGCTCTTTTTTTCAAAACACTGAGGAATCAAGGAAATCAGTTTGAAAATCATGGGATGGGATGGGATGGGATGGGGTGGGATGGGATGGGATGAACTCACCGGCTACCTGGAACCCTGCAGCTGTTGGTGATATACCTATGTGGAAATCATTAGCAGACCAATAAATGCCTCTGACTACTTTGCAGCATTTGCTCAGTGTATTTGGGCATTTCCTAAAGCAAAACATCCTTAAACACGAATCTGCCACAAATATGTCTGCATGATGTTGTCATCTAGATGTTTGAGAGATACAATAATCATGTTTGGCATGTTTCATGCACATATTTTCCATTTGCCTAGCTTGCCTACATCTACAGCAGAGAAAGCATTTGTGCCGTAGTTTCTGCAAAGAGGAATTTGAAGCTTACTTGTCATTTTCTTTGTACGTAATTCTTCTGCCCAAGTACTGYTCATGACACGTTTAAATCCTACAGTGTCTTTTTCTCTGCATGGCACAGAGAAAGCTAGTTAGGAGCGTAACAAAAAAAGCGTTTGTGAATTGATGGATTCATCAAGCAAAAATGTATGGACAAAAATACAAGAGACTTCTGTTTTTTAAGTGACACTTTATCTTGGCTGACTGATTAAGAGATAGTGTTTATTGTTCAAGTACTGTAATCCAGTCAGTAAGTCCCTCGTGCTTTGGAAAAATCTGTCTCAAGCCAGTTTCTGAGACTAATCCCTAACCCAACCTCAGGTAAAGAGTAATGGAAGGTTGTGATGCCCAGCCATTGTGTGCTGAACTTTGGTTCCTTGGCCCTGATTCTCCTTAATCCCACTGATTTCATTGCTGGTTCAAGATAACAGCACCTAAACACTGCACCACCTTGCTACAGATGGCTCAGGTAGTCTGTGGAATATCAGGGAGTCATGATAGTTTCCATGATAACATCTATTTGTTGAGCTGGGAGCAAACTTGGCACAAGGGATCTGGSCCAAAACAGTCATTTCCAAAGCAGGGCTGGATGCAGCTGTGATGTGGAGGAACAAGCTATATAGCAGCAAGCACCTACCATGTCCTGGTGTACAATGTATTAAAAGGCAGCTAGAATCTGATACTCCCAGATGAATTAATCCCTCCTAGCATGCCTTTAATTGATTTATTATTGTATCAGATAAAGCTGAACAAGTTACTTTGTGAATTCAGCTACTAGGCTGCACAGGCCATTTGTTCTGAAGTTCTGATGATTATTTTCTTTTTGTGCAATGTTTAAAGGAAAAGCAGCTGCTCTACACCTTCATATTCAACTGCCCCAGTACGATTTTTAAATCCTGAGTCTTACAAGGACCTTCCTTCTCCCAATACCCCTGGAGGCTCATCAGCTGAAGATAAAACAGGTGTGACAAGTGGTGTTCCTGCTGTCACATTGCCAGTAACAATACAGTTTTTCTCAGCGGCTGTCACCGTTGCCCATTAGGATGGAAAATTCCTTCAGAAAACTGTAGCCAAGATTTAAAAAGTAGATCTGGATGTCTTGATGCTAGATATTGAGAACACTGCATCTGGTGAAGTAAACTACTGATACTGCACGGAGTGTTTATAATCATTCTGCTGGCAGTGGTCAGAGCACGTAGTCTCTTGCAGAATGAAGCCTTGAAATTCTTATTTGTGTGCTAAATAAAGTAGTTGCTTTTCAAACCCAGAATCTTATGCTGAAGAGATGCTCTTTGAGAATAGGGAATAGCATGTTTTTGTCCWTTAAAACAGAGAACTTGTGTTTTCTTATTCTTAGCATAAAAGGATCACCATGGATTTATGTATAATTATGTTATAGTAATGATACACTATTTACATGAATATTGCTTAACTAGATGCTATTGTTTCCATGCAAAATTACTAAATGAGCAGTGAGCTATCACAATATCTTGTTGCTGAATTAACAAAGACATTCATTAACATTGATCCGTCTTGTACCTGAAACTATATTTAGTAACTAATTTAACTGACAAGCAAAGAGAAAGAGTTCTGTCAAGCAGCTCTTTTTTTCTTTTGGCTTTCAGCCACCATGCCATTGCAAAGACCTGATACATAATGCTCTGCAATGAGTGTATTTTCTATAATATATTCTATTCAGCCACGTAGAAACTTTTGTTTTCCATTTGAAGAGCAATTTTTATTCTTCTAAGTAATATCAATGTATAGAAATATTTTACAAGCAGGCCAACAAGAGAAAAATCTAGTTGGCATATATAAAAGAACAATAGGGACATACCAAGAAATTTAGATAAAAACTAAAAATGGCTATTGATAAACCAGTATATATTGCTGTTCAAGGGGAAATAAGCTGTAAATCTGAATGAGGGAGTGGGAGGGTTGGCTGCTTGTTTGTATGACTATGAGCCGTGACTCTGGAGTGAAAGCAGTGCTAGCAGAAAAGGACTGGGGCTGGAGGAGGAGGAAGGAGAAGGACTACTGTCCCTTCAGCACTCTGTAATCTGCAGTTGCACTGCTTTTTGTAAGTAGCAAGAATGTGAAGAACCACCAGAATCCACTAGACTATTCTAGTTGGAAGATTTTTCGTAAGACTAAATGGCAGAAAAATATCCTGGGCTAATTCTTGAGCTAGTGTGAATCAATGTAACAAATGGACACGCTTCCCTAAAGGAATGGGGCTAGGATCATTTAAGCAAGGTCAGTGTTTAACATAAATTTATTGTCTAAATTGCATAGTTGCTTTGATTTGGGGGATTTAGTGTTAGAAAAGCTTGGAGGAGTTCAACCTTGAAGAAATATCCATCCAGCTAAATGCAGAGCTATGCACTTAGTGATGGACTGGTAGCTATACATCATTTAAAAATATGATAAAATTACACAGAGGTCAGGATTTTTTTCAAGATTTTTTTTGTTTTGGGCCAGTACAATTCTGTTAAGTCATATGATATTCTGTTCTAATCTTCAGACAGTGGTAAATCCTCTGCTAACTCTGCTCAGCCTGTAGATTTGCTTTCTACAAAAATTTGTTAATTTTGAAGTTTCTGTGGTATAGGGGCAAGGTGGCCCACTGAGTTAATGCAATATCATTTTACCTCAGGAAATCAAGGTCCTACTTCAAGTCTGAAATTGCTTTGGCAGTGTTGGTCTAATCTAGGAGCTTGCTCCCACCCTTCCCACCAGATCTCAGTGTAGTTTGGTGCAACCAACCCTGACAGTTAATATATTTGCAGAAGAGATATGGGRCCTCTAGATGGAAGTGCATTTACAGGCAATATCTGTGGGTGACTGTACTGCTGACATTTCGGAAAGCGGGCCCTACGCTGCCTCAAAACACCCTGGGAATTCTSCTGGCTTCTCACTACCTGTCACAACTATATCTATTATGCTCTCCACCCCAAAACGTGTGGATGAATAGAGACTAGGAGTGGGGAGAACTTGCTGATTATTGATGGTAATGAAAGAGAGTGGGTGGTGATTGCACATTGCAGAAACCTAGAAGAAAGGCAGTATGATATAATTTCACCCTGGGAATCTATTGCTATGGCAACAAAGAATAGATTTTTGAAAAATAAGGTTCAATACAAAAGTATCACAGCAGCAGGGARATGATTTTTAACAAACCTTCTCTCTTCTTGGCTTGTATTTTATTCATTCCTATATTCATGTTCTTACTGAAATGTTTATCAGCACAAAAAATAAGTGTTTGAGGCCCCTGAACATTTCCCATACATAAACATATGTCTGTTTTAATTTATGTACTTGGCATGAAGTACAAAAATCTTTGTGGCATTCTTAATTTTTGGTTTATAGACACAATACATTCCATTTACAATTATTAAATATTTCTTCCAGATTTAAGGAGATGTAACTGAGGTCATGATTCAGGCAGCATGGATTTCAATTTCATGCCTATAAGGAATTCAGGAAAATAATTACTTTTCCTTAAAGCCACTGAAGTAGGTTTTGATGGTCATGAGAGGACACACTGCCAGCGATGTTTCACATCCAGAACTGCAGTTGGTTTAGTTGGGGGAGAAGCGATCGGAGAGGCACTCCTACTTCTGCTGCATGAGAAGGGTTKTAATCTCTGCAGTAATACTAAATGAAGAAGCAGTTCTAATTGCCTCTCTACACAAAGCAGTAAGGCCTTTTCTTTCAGAAGGCCAATAAAGAAATCCAGGAGCCAGATAAATATTTTGTGGTTTCATGCCAGAACAGCATGCCAAACCCCTGGGACCACAAGTTCGAGTCTGCTGGAGGCAAATTATTAACACAAAAATTAGTGCTCAGTTCTGGATTTCTTTCCCTCTCCTGGGTTTAACTGAGAATTATGAACTACTTGCTAGATGTGCCATGTATTAGTCCTTAGTTGTACTCCTCTCTTTTCCCTCAAGACATCTTCTTCATTTCATTCTTTTAGACTCATCCCACTCTGTTTTCCTMAAGCTTGTACTATGATCATATTCACTGTTTCCAGGCTCAAAGCATGATGTCCATTTCAATTACACACTCATGATTACACTAATGCTATTTTAGCTCCAAAACTGGTATAAACATTTGAATATTTTTTTTCTTTATATCTTTCCTATATTTGATGATATTTGCAGGCTCTTCTTATAATTTTTAAGTACATTTTTTGCACAGCTTGTTTCTGACATAGAACTTGCCAAAGAGATCTCTGATGCTGTGAAAATTCCTGAGCTCCATGCACAAAAACTTCTGGAAACATCAATAACACTAATAACCAAATTACAAATTCAGTAAAGAAAGGCAGCATGCCTAGAGCAAGAGGCAGCAAATTCAACAACGCGGTTCCTCTCTATATGACTACAATTTGCATGACAATAAAAACACAAACAAACCAAACTCAGAATTAAAATGAGACACAGTTAAGGAACTAAAGGACACTATAGACTCATTTGTAATAAAATCAAGGATAAACACAGTCGTCATAGTCAGAGAGATTGCAGAGGCCTTGCACTCAGACATGCAGATAGCAGAAGACAAGAACCTGTGAAAAGGTCAGTTTAGAAGCCAAGTAAAATGGGCTATTAGATGCTGAAAAGCTGATGTTGCATACTTTCACTATATTTAGCATATATATAAAAATATATAGAAAATTGTATTGCCATGTACTCTGTGACTTTAGACTTTGGGAAACTAGCTGGGAGCTTCTACTGTACATGGAGATCTGTGATCTGTGATTTACATGAACCTTACACAGACAAATCTACAGCAACCACTTCCTCATTTTTGCTGTGAAAAAAGGCTGCAAGCAAAACTTAGCATGTGTTGGGTATCCTGAAATGAGAAGATATATGAAAAAGGGAAGGCTTCTTAAGGTATATTGAGCCATGGCAGTCTTGGGCAGGCAGAAAAATCTGCAAGGAGCTGTGCACTGAGCAACTTTCTGAGACCATTTTTTGCTTGTCTCCTTGAATGTGTTGCCTATAAATTATGTATTTGCAATCAAAGGACTCTGTGGAGCAGACAAAGCTTCTACCGTGTAATTACTGGCTCACTGAAACTGCTCTGCTGGTACTTGGACAGAGACTGAATTATATTTTCATGACACAGAAGAAGAGAAAAAATTGGTCTCAACTGTTGCTGCATAACAAACAAGGACAAACTCAGATGCCTTTTAGGTCTGGCTAGTGCTTTCAATATTTGTTTGTTGTTACTATTCTCATAGAATCAGTAAGGTTAGAAGGGACCTCTGGAGACCATCTAGTCCAATCCACAAACAGGCAGCCCATACAGGGATCAAATCCATGACCTTGGCATTATTAGCACCAGGCTCTAACCAACCGAGCCATTAACACCCAGATAAACATGTTGCTGTATGACCCAGATGGGACTTGAACCCACAATCCCCAGCTCCGGAGGCTGATGCCTTATCCATTAGGCCACTGGGTCAGTATAACTCTGAACCACATGCCCAGTCTTCCTGTTGGCAGGACCTCTGGTAGAAGCAGTGGCCCCACAGAAGTGAGCTGGAGCCTTGGCATTGCCTTCAAGGGCTCCAGGCCACTACCTTGTTCTGCTCCCCAGGCCTTAAAATGAACACAACTTTTCTGCCATATTTGGACAGTTAAGTTCATGTTGATCATCTTTTCACACTGCTTTTTTAATAGCAATCACTAGTAGCTAGATTCATCATTTTACATGACCCTGCTAGAGTAGAGCAATTGTACTTGATGATCCCCGGAGGTCTCTTCCAACCGCAACCATTTTGTGATTCTGTCATCTATGTTATTTATCTGCTATAAGCAGTAATTTTACAGAGGGCACAAATCTACCCTCTGTGTTCTTCTAAGGCTGATATCCACTGTAGAGATCTATGAGAATATTGTGGAGTATTTTTAGTTTGCTGTTAGTTCAGCATAATTATAAAGATACTTCTTGAAACAAGCTGTGTTTAGTATGAACTGACTTTTGTTGCGTATCAAATGCTTGGAAGTTATAAAGCAGAGACTTCCCACCTTGTTGTATGTAACAGAAAAGTAGTAATTCTACCTCCTGTTAAACAATACAGATTTACTGTGTCTTCTATCTGTGTGGGCTGCAGTAAAAGGGCATTTTTTTGTGGAAAAGCCTTATTGAATTGAATAGGGATGAAATCAGTAAGATTCCATAGAAATTACTTTAGCAGCCAATAGGTTTGAAAGGAGAATTATATCCTCGCTGTAACACTCTGTGGGTTGTTCTCCACATTCCACAGAAAGCTTACCATTCCCTATTAAACTCTGTAGGAATTTCCTGTAAATGCTGTTTTTTAAGCTATTAGCACTGGAAGAAGTAGACCCTATGGCTGATGAAGTACATCCATTTGTTGGACTATTAAAAGTTATCATTTAATCTGCCTTACATAGCTAGCATTCCTCTGGGACCACAATGCAATCCAAAATCTGTAGTTATTTTTGATGTTGCAGTTACCCAGCATCTCCATTATAAAGTGGGGGATTCATTGCAGCTTTACCGTGTTAAAAAGGTGAAGGGAGGTGGGATCATCATTCTTATTTTTTCTTTCAAGTCAGGGTTTATGGCAACATAATCCATACTAGCTATACTACTGCAGTGTTAGATATAGTTTAGAGGCCAGCAAATGGATATGTAATTACTGTAGCCTCAGTGCTGGGATTGTTTCTGCTGCAGGAGGAAATCCTATTGTACATTCAGGCATTGCACTCCTGTGAACGACACCAAGTCTACACAATTCAGGTAGCATAGCAACCTCCCTGAATCACTATCTTTGTTTCTCTGTGACACGCTTGTATAAAAAACACGGTTAGCTTGGGGCCTGGTCTTCCGCTCTACACTGAAATGAATAGCATGACTCCAGAAGTGATCCCACCAGCTTCAGAATGAGCCGCAGCGGGAAGAACCGGCTCCTTTTACACTAAGTTCTCTGAAGCTGGCACTGTTCACCCTAGGTGCCTGTGCAGGGATTAGCACCCACTGCGTCTTCTGATAATTATGCTGTTTTAATGATGGAAAGATTTAATTTTGCATTAGCAAATAAAATAAGGAAATATCACTTCAAGCAGTCCTTCCCAAGTGTGTTCTTCCAAAAATAAAAAAGAGAGAAAACTTTAGGAGTTATTCTGCTCACACTGAGTAATCCTGTATGGTTGGCCTTCCTCTTTGTGCTTAGCAGGTCACCGTGGGCTCAGAGATGAGAAGGGGGTGGCTCAGGGGAAAGTAAATGCCTTTGATGTCTGACCATAAGCGATTTGCTTTGCCTATGCTCACTGCCATTTTCTCTCGCTGGTGAAGGGAATCTTGGATCTATATGTTTCCCACTGGACTCCACTTTCTTCCTCTATCCCATTTGCAATAGGATTGGATTCTAAGATTTCTGTGCAATAGAAAGTATTTTCATTTACAATTTCTCTCTCTTAAAAAAAAAAAAAAAAAAAAAAAAAGATAACCTACCACAGTGTGAGGTATTGCACAGAAAGGTGAACACGGAAAGAGTGAATCATCATTGTGATCAAGTGGAACAAGACAGGCTAGTCATAAATTTCTGATTGTTTCATTTTTTTTCTGCTGTCATCAGTATTGTTTCCTGCATTTGTTGAAAATGGAAAATAACTAGTTCTTAAAGCCATTGCAGTTAGATTGTATTGGACTGAGAAGGAAGATCATTCATTGAACTCTTGACATTCTATATATGGCAATCAAAACACACCAACTTTCATAAAATAAAATGGAGTGGCATTTCAAGTGTCAATCTTGAATACTACATTTAACAGCTTATAAAATTCCACAAGCCTGCGGATGCTTTTTAGACTGCAGTTTCTGTTTCTGATATACAAGACAGATACTAGTGCAAAGACAAAGCTAGTGCTAACTTAGAAGCTCATAATCTTGCCAGGCATGATGCATGGTAGACACCAGAAAGCCTTACAGATATCTTTACATCCTCCTCCAGATGAAGAGTATTTTGAGTTAGCTGGTAACTTGAATGTTTGCAATCTTGAATCAAAATGTAGCTTTTTGAAAATAACCTAAATTTGATATAGCATATAAAATACAGAACTAAAACGCAGGAGTTCAAACATGAACTGCAAGGATTAAGTTCAGACATAAAATCTCGCTCTAGGTAAAAACAAATATTTCAGATCCAAACTTCAGAACCTGAAAGAAATGAAATGTTTCTTGTCAGTGCTATAAGAAAGATTCCCCTATTTATTCTTGTGCAGAGATAGGTGGTGGCTCTGTGTATTCATGCGTTAACCTTAGTTCCAGGATTTCAAGTTGGTTCGCCTATGGGAAGGTAAACATTAGCCTTGGCCCTTATACAGAATGAAAGCCACCTTCACAGTTCAACTTTTATTTGTGGTGTTAACAGAGAGATCAAAGATGTGACTAATACAATGACTGTGTTTATATCAAAAGTATTTTGCTTCCACGGAAATACTAATACACTTTGCTGTCACAGAACACTGGTTTGGTCACAGTTCTGCCTTTTTACCAGTGTAAATGCTTTTCTTTCCCTTTCCCTTTCTTTCCTCCTCACTCCAATGTGAAACTGATAGAAGAACCATTTTTCTCATGTAATTTTATCTGCACAGGGGTGTCTATTCTATCTGCTACATCAGTTATATCTATTAAATATTACAGATTGCTTTAACTATGGCTGGTAAGCTGTAGCTCTTCACAGTCCAAACTATCTTTCTTGTTTCTCAACAAGGTAGGGACATCCTGAAGAATGAGTCTGTCGTGATTTCTTCACTCTGGAATTACAAGTGTAGTTTCTAGAGGGACCTAATGTTGTGTAATTCTCCTTCATTTTATCCTATGTTCTTTTATTTCAATAGTATTTTTTTTTAATYTGCTTTTTATCCCTCTTTTGGTTGTTCCTCCTCCTATCTTTTTAGCTTGTCCTCTTTCTGCCTTGGCTAGTCTAAAGCACATAAGTTCCTTCCCAACAGCCTGGTGAGCTGCCTGGTCCCAAAGGATAAAGGCACAAATGCAGTTCTGTCCAATGCTGTGCTGGCTTCCCTTGGGGTCAGATCCACAGTTACAAACTGCCTTGGTCTACCAAATCTGGGACTGAGGATCTCCGAGTCTTAGTCTGTGRTCTTTTTCTTTTCAATGATCCTAGAAATTAGAAAAAAACATTGAGGTAGTCTCTCTGGATTTTCTGTGAAAGTCCTGAAACAAGTGTGTTGTGCCCTCTCTTATTTTTCTTCTGCTGTTTCTTCTTTCCAAAAGACAATGATGAATTCCTGATCTCTGTTTTCTTCTGTTAGCAGGGCTCATTAGAGTGACCTTACAGTGCTTGGCAGTACCAGACACCTGACCTTTCTTTTTCCTGACATTTAACAGTCACTCTCAAGGTATAATCTGTTTATAGCTCCTGAAAACCTATTTGCCTCATGTGAAGTTAGTGTCCTTCAGCACAAATTGAGGGCACACTGTAGCAGCCAGTCCTTTACGAATCTAAAGGGAAACACAAGAGCAACACTGATGACAGATAAATGGAAATCAAACAAAAAGATACTCACTGATGGTGATGTTCAATAAGATGGGACCACATTGATGCTATCTCATGAAAAAAGTAGATGGTATCCAGGAAGCTGGTAATAAAAACAAATCCATCAAATGAGGCAATTTTCTTAATGAATATATATGTTTTGACAGCAGGGGAGTTTTTGAGGAATCTCTTGCCTCAGTTGTAGTAGCAAAACATACAAACAGCAATCTCAGTTCAGCCTTCAGTCAAAACATGCAGCCTCATGTTTTCATGTAAACCTTCATTCATGTAAGAATGCAGATGTAGTCTTTAATATAAGAAAAGATTAACGGGTAATATGATAGTCTTTGTATAACAGATATTTTAGAGTTTCTACAACATGGCCTCAGCCTGCAATATGCTGTTCTGAGTGTATTCATGCAGGTGTTATAGCAGGAGAGAAAGCATATCTGCGCTCTCTGGAGCACAGGGTAGCCCGTAAAAGACAGTTGCTTCCCATATAGATTCTGCTTAAAAGAATGAAAAAGGGAAGTGGCACTCGTGGTTGCCAGGGTACTGATGGAGACATAGTACTTTGCTGGCTCCTTCTGGCATTCTGCTCTTCAGTAGAGCCTCCGATTGTGGGCACATGTCTCAAAGGTCAAAGTGAACCTTCTGTTAGAAGAGGCTCACTTCTGAAAATGGGGAACAGTTGAAGCTGAACTGGTCTTTCTTTTCCAGGATGAGACTGTGTTTTTTGCCCAATTCTAGACCTGGAACTCCATGACATCTTTTGAGCCTGAAGAAGACAACTGACTGTGAGCAGATCCCTGACATCTATTCAAATGGCTGCTGGCACAGAGCACTCCTCTTTGTAGATAGGCAGTGAAAGTAAAGTTTTTTTCATTTTTAGATTCATTGTGCTTAGAAGTCAGGAGGACCTATAACTGCGAAGAGCTCAATTGCAGTCTCGCTCCTTTAGTACAACACACCTCCTGTGTCCTTCTCTTTCCAGCTTGACCATATTTTCTGTATTACATATTCTTCCAGTCTATGTACCACTCAGTTTGGGAGACCAAGATTACTTCTAGATGAAGTAAATTATGTTAGGTTATACATTCTTTTCTCCCAGCAGGAGAGAACACTGCTTGAGGAAGCTGCCTTTCAGGGCAGCTCAAGTTGCCTTTGATTAGTACTTTTGCCTTTCATTGGTGAGTCACTCTGTTCTGTGAAAGCTAATCTTAGTTAGTATTTTGGGACAAATGCTTTGCAACTGCAGTTATTCACTAGCAATGAATTCAATGCATTTCTATTAAACTTCTCACGTTCTGTTGACTTGAGAAAGAGCTGAACTTCACAGAATCACAGGAGATGACGCTATCATTTTATACTGAAAAGTGCATGGTAAGAAAAAGATGTGATACAATACCTGCATATGTTATGCATTACTGTCTTTTTAAAGCTGTTTTAGCAGCAGAGAAGTGAGAAAGGGAAATGGAATAGTCTTTTACAAAACCTATAGAGACTTATGTATTTGTTGCTGAGGAGGTGGGAAGGAAGATGAAGCTCTAAGAAACTGTGGGACATTTATTGGCCACTTGCTATCCAAGCTCAAGAAGTCCAAAGCCCAAGGTAGGCAGAAGACCTCTTAAAATGCAGCATAATAACACCATCAGAGAATCTACTTTCAAATAGCAATCACTTGAAAGAAATGTTGCCATGGTCAATAATTAAATGTAACTGTGTAAACACAGATAACTGTGCACGTCACAAAGCTCTTACTTCCTGTTGGTGGAATTAGTAATGATTGAGGAATGAATGCTTACAGCTTTGCATCAGGAAAGCATAAGACCTATTTACATGTGAGCAATGGAAAATAAGATGAGGACACAGAACACAGCTCTTGCAGTTCAAAGTGACAGTGGGATGTATAAGCTTCATTTAGAATTTTCTTCTAATCTGTGTTTAGGTATAGGCATTATTAGATGCTAGTTTGTTTCATATCTGAGTTATTTATATATATTTCCATGTTAAATGCAGCAAGACAACAATATAGTCTGAAGAACTTACAGCAAAGGAAGGAGAGATCCCCAGTGAAAGCGTTCTTGCATGGCGTCAGCCTCTAGGCAAACAAAGGTTCTTCAGTGCTGGTTTGGGGCAAATGACTCCAGTCTTGCCCATTGGACTATCATGAGCAGTATTTGGTTTGAATTCCAAGGAACTGTACTCTAGAKATTAACTCCTCATGAGGTTATGGAAAATGAAGATGGTGGCAGTTTCTCTAAAAACAGTGTCATCCTGCTCATGTCTGTAGTTTTTGAGTCAATCCTGGTGGTACACCATCAGATTGTTTACTCAGTTTACGGTAATAGTCTTTTAAAGATGTATTAAGCATATTCCCTCTTCACTATTAGCTATTGACACAAGATGTACCCTGCATTTGCTTTACAGGTCACCTTTGTATATGAAAGAGATATATGGCATATACAATGGTATCGCTCTGGGGAAAGGCAGAGCATGGTTTTCAAACTTCTTCATACTATGTTACTAAGAGATTAGTTTTCTAAACTTAAGGATCTCTTTTACTTGTCTTCATCATTGCATACCATCTCCATGGCAACAGCACTTGACAACTTGTATGGAAATATAATATTAGGAAAGAATGAAATGTATTTTTAACAGACTATAAGCCAGTTTGGTTGGTAAGAAATAAGGAGAAGAGTTAGCTCCATGAAACCTGCTTGTTCTTCACTGACCAGTATAGGATTCTGTGAAGGAAAGTTTAGTGGCAGGCAGATGAACAAAAATTGCCCATGTGGCTCTTTTCTCCTCTCTAAACTTCTCATCAAACATCTTTTACTCCTCACCAGTAGTGTGCTCTTGTAGGTTCCACCTTCATATTCCAGGAGATTTCAGTGGGAGACAAGGACCTAAAAAATTGGAATATTGGGTTTAATAGTTACGTGTGCATTCTCAAGTCTAGATATTTCCAGAAAAGAAAAAAATAGTCAAAGAAATGATACAAAACAGAATCTAACAGGCTACAGTCACTTATGCAGGAGTGCACATGCAGCTTGATACACAGATAGCTTCTAGATCACCAGACGTGAATCCTAATTCTGTAATTTTCCCAGAACATAAGAAAGTAAGACAAAACACTGATGCTTTCAGACAAATCCCARACAGGATTGTATTAGTGACCAGATGCAGAAAGATCACATGACATCATGTTTGCAGTAGTTAAATGTTGCCAGGCAGAATTAGAAAGGAAATTTTCTATAGAGTCTGTAACCGAAAACATTTTGCAGTATTTGCTGCTAGCATGGATTGTTCAGGTTTGTTGGCTGGAGGATCAAAAAAGAAGACCTCTGTGAGGCTGGTTATTTACTAGTGAAAAGGACTAAACATCTACAAGAGGAAGGCACAGAACAAGCAGTTACTTTCTGCATCTCTTCACCGTACTGCCACACTCCTTGCCAGCTCATTCTCCCTTCGCCAGYACCCTCTGCCGCAGCTGCCTCCTGCCTGTTACAGCCTCCCCTTTTCTGATGTTTAGTCTCTCTTAGCAGAAGTGGCAAGACATACTGGTTTGCAACAGCTCCGTGACATATGCAAAACAAAAAAGCAAGTTCAGAGCCCCATTTACATCTTCGCTTGTAGCCAAGGGGAAGATTTAAACTTGGGTTTGTAGAAGGAAAAGGTATCATCTTTTTTTGCTGGTACAATTCATAATAYGTTTCAAGAATTGTGGTGCCCTAAAGCTCACAGTTTAAAACCTGGTGTTGAATCTGCATTTCCTTTGATAAGAAAAACCCCTACTGTGCCTGCACGAGCCTGAAAGAATGTAAAGCATGACACTGAACGCAGTTCTTTTATGTAGGCAGGCAGAAGTAAACTGCTCACTTTCTATTTTGTAAGATCTTCTGATAAATAGCGGCAAGCTTTTTATAAAAAATAATTATGTGTTTCTGAAAAATTCTGTGGTTTTTTATTTGGTAGCTCAGGGTGCAGATGAAGGTGGAAAAAAATTTGCTTTTTGCAAATCCTTATATCTTTGATCATCTAAACTCATCCAGCAGAGCTGCACAGCTGGGTGAAATTGAGGCCTTCTGTGAAATTTTTTTCTGTGCATTTCCTCAGTGTTTGTGGACAAATACTCATGTCTCCCATGGAGGAAAGAAGGGGAGTGACTGCCTTGAACAGCAAACTCATTGCCCTGCAGGTGCAGATGGTCGCTTGGCAGGAGGAATTTATTACCCCAAAGTGCCCAAGAAGTGAGGCACAGTAATGTAATACTCTCCTTCAACAGTCCTGCTGATGAAGAGTGAGGAAGTCTTTTATGACTCCAAATCTGACAGTTTCAATTTGACTACTTGAGTAGATCTCAGAAGGCATTTCCTTTCCTAGCAAATGGTCCCTGCATGATGAAGTTACTATAGATATTGCCGTAGACTTAATGGGTAGAAAAAAGCTAGCTGGATAGCAAAAGACATGTGAAATTGTCCAGGACATGGTCTCAAATGAGGATATATTTTGGAAATTCAGAGCTGTTATCTTCTCCTCTGGCTCACTATGTGGGAGTATGAAGGGGTGCACTTTAATGATGGTATAGTTTTCTCAAAGCACAAGAAATCCACCAAAGGTAAAGAGAAGTCCAGAAAGTTCCCTATAGTTACCATTGATGCAGAGGCTAGAAGACAGCAAGCAGCTGCATTATCATGAAAGTAGTAATTTTTGTGTGATTATTTCATGTTATAACTTCAGGCTGAATATTTATTTGCAAAATCTAATGCAAAGCTTGGGGAATATGACAAGAACTGAGTCCAGAATGAAAAAGGATCCTCTTCAGATACAACTTAAACTCATGGATGTTGAAAATAAATGGATACAATAGTCTGCCTGCTGTCAGGACAGAAAGACTATTTAGTAGATGAATGTAATCTAGACAGCTATTATATTATAGGTTATTATGTGCTTAGCTTGGATCTTCCTAAAGATGCTGAGTGTTATTTACAGGTAATGTATTACATTTCCCAGCATTGCTACCCTACACTGCATTGCATTGCATAAATACTTAATTTGAAGGCAATGTGTACCTAAAGTAAAAAAGTGTTTACATTTTTTGTTGAAGTCAAAGCAAACAAATAGGAAAAAGGCAATCTGATTGTTACTAAGTGCTGTTTTCTTGCTCTATTACTGCTGTCTTTTGGTAAAAATACCATTTTGTTAATCAAYCTCAAATAAATTTGAAAACTCTTAYGAAATACAGATTTATCTGATACTGTTTTGAATTCAGAGAATCTTTTCTGCAGTAAGATTCTGAGATTTTGCCTTAAACAAAGCTTACTGGAGATGGAGGATTGGCTTTTATGAAAACCATGATCGTAGCTTTATAGATAAAGAGTGAGAAGGATGCTCAGGACTAGGGGTCTGGACTACTCCTCTCATGCTCTAAAGGGCTCTCTCTTTCCAATTCAATCAATGAAGATCTATTTCTGTGTAGACTTACTGTATTTTCTACTCACTTTGCCTCCTTCTGTCTGCTCCCAGTAAATAGCTCTTGCTGCTTCCTTCCAACATGGGCAATGGAGAGAACCAGCCCTTGGGCAAGGGCAAGATCCCTCCCTGTGTTGCAGATGCTGCCATTGACGAAAGGGAAGGGAAAGATGGGAGCATCAACCCTCTGCATGTCTTTTTGGCAGTCTAAAGAGTCTGAGCAACTGTCAATCTTAAGATTTCCTTTTGAAAGCACCCTTACTAGAAAGAAACCAGGTGGCCTTTTATTTTTATTCACTTTGGGCCCTTCTCCTGCAGATGGGGGTTATCTGATTCAGTTTGGCTGTTACTATAATGTACCAGATGCGCAATTCTGTCTCTGCATATAACCCTGCCATTTAGGATGGTGGGATTATCAGTTACTATCTGAGAAAATGCTTTGAATTCCATTAGCGTTCATTGATATTCATTCCTTCAGCTCTTTTCACAAGTCCTTGCTTTGGAGCATGAATATTGAATTAATTGTGTCAAACTTGTTTCTAAAATGAAAAGAGATCAAGACTGAGTTAATTTACATTTAAACAATTGTTCTTCCCTTCTGAGCTATTGATTAATCCTTTTTTAGGAAGAATAGTTGAGTAAGAATGAATTTTACATTCAAATGCTTCTTTTGTTTTGTATGTTGTGTACTCAACATCTATAGTCAATAAAATGAATTAAATGCTTTGATTTTGGTATTTGAATTGTCATACTAGCAACAGAATTATAGTACTCTATCTGACCTAGTGTTTAGGTAACTTATTTATTTGTAATCCTTCCAGACGATTACTGATCACTAAATTCTCTACAGGGAAGTGTAAGTTACAGTTTTTCAAAAAATTGTTAGCAGAGACATTTTACATAGATTCAAATATTGTCCACTGAGATTTGTCAGCACAGTTTGACAGCAGAAAGTGAAATGTTTGAGATTTTTTTTTACTTATATAAATAAAATAACTTCAGCTTGAAAATTAAAGCTGATAGCTTTTAGTACTAAAACATGGATATTTTTTGATCTGTGCTTATATATAGAGCAGCTGCTGTCAGGAAAAATAGTCTCCCTCAACTYGAATGAGGGTGAATTGTGTGTTTAATTGGTTCATTAAATACGTCATAGCACATTAGAGCTCATTCAGAATTGTTTGTATTTCCTTATTATCATACATCTTTAGATTTTAAAATATGCAAGAAATTTTAATTTCTTCCTCCTGAAAATAATATCCAGTACAACAATCAAAGGGATCAGCTTATTTTAAGATACATAATTAATGTGAACAGAGATGTTTTTCTTCCTCTCGCATAAGTTCAAGTGCCAAGTTTGTTTTCCATGGAAGCTGAAGAAGAGAAACATGTCAACAGCTGTGGCAGACGCCACAGGCCCAGCACTGCATTTTGACAAATATTACGTGTTATTCCATATGACAGAACCAATGCTCTTGTCACTTGTCTTCTTTCTCTTCAGAGATTTATGTTATTTATCACTGTTCCATGTTGTTTCCTCAGCCACTGTCCTACAGCATGCACAACTATCTGAAGATGTTGAATAATATATTCTTTTATTCCTTCTCCTTGTCTTTAGGGGAGGAGATGCTCACTGTTGTAACCACCATATCTCATTTCATAATGGAATATCTGTTTCTTCCACCCAACATGCCTGGGGATCTCAATTCATAATGGAGTATCTGTTTTTCCACGCAAGATGCCTGGGGAACTTACTTTGTCTCCAAAGTGCTAATTACTTAAATCAAACAAAACCAGACTGAAACATTGCGATTGAGCATCTCCAAGAAAGTGACGCAGCTTTGCAATGAAGCTGTTCAACATGCTGAAACCGTAAGTGAAATGGCTCCCTTTTTTCCTGCTCAGCTCTAGAAACAGCCATGCAAGAGAGTTTGYAATTCCCTCCCATCTATTTCTAGAGGCTCAATAACATTGGGGAGACCCTAATGTCACCCTGACTGTAAACTCTGAACTCACTCTGCCTATTTATCTGAATTCTCCTCTTAACTTTCCCAGCCTTTCATTCACATCCAAAAAAAGCATTTACCTGTGACTTGCTAATAAACATTCAAATATGCCATTAAATGTAAGGCGCTGCATCACAAATTAATTCTGTTGTGTGGCGCCAGCTTTATATATTATCCAGGAAACGGTCCCACATGAATAAACTCTGGCTCTAAACAATCCTTTGATTCCCATTGCTATAACTTTTACTGTCTAGTAGGTTGCATATGGGAAGCATTGGTCTGTAATAAGACCTTATTTCAAAGTTAGATGTCCGTAAGATGTGGGAAGAGAAGAGTATGTTGACCTTATTAATATTTCCTGTTTACTCTTGAAAAAAAAAAAAAAGGAATAATAACCAAACGGCTTCTTTTAAAAACTTGAGTGCCCAAACAACTCTGCAACACTTCAGACCTTCCTATCTTTTCTCTAGAAGACCAGAAAGCCCACAGTTACAAACAGACTGGTTGAAGCCTAGAACTTGGGCCTCAGAAAAGTCTATCTGTGCTCAGGGAGCACCACAGAGGAGCCCTGACCTGGCCCCAGCTCCCCAAAACCCGGGAAAAGCAGTGCAGGGAAGTCTGAGTGGGCTGCTTGCAGCTGATGGCCAGATTCCCACATGCCATACTGCAACCACCGCACATGCAAGCCAGTTTTTGCAAAATATTGCTCAAGCTTATTTAAGAAGTGCTCCACTGTATGGATGTCTCTACTGAGGTCTCTGTAGCATGGGGAAGCTTCCCGAGGCTCTGCCCCTGCTGACCCATCTCACAGAGTGTAGCCACGTTTCACATTAGTAATCAAATYCTGGACTGTATCTTTTTATTGGGGACGCTGAGGTCTGCTCCTTCTTTCTAGTCCTGCCTTTAGAGGTTGTTGTACACGAGCACATGTCACTACAAACTGTTGGAGAAACCCTGTTGCTCTACTTCAGAAAGCACAGAAGTTGCCTGCAAAACAGTGACAGAAGGCGAACCACACTGTCAACCATCATTTTGCATTTCCGAGGATTGTAGTACTCCTGCCCTGATGATATCAACACCAGCGGTAGGCCTTACGGAAATGTGTCRTTTCACAAGCTGGAAGGCACGGAGCTGCAACTGAGGTGGCAGAGGCTCCCGGCTGGCAGCGACCCAAGAGCTGTAGCAGTTCCCAGACCATCTTGACATGCTATGCCTGGAAGTGTGAAAGCCTTGTGCAGCGCTTGCCATGAAAGCTGAACAGAAACCATGGCAACAGTAACTAAGGCTGTGCCTTATCACCATTTAACTCAGGATTCTGGGCCAGTTTTTAACTGGCCYGGTTTTAACTTTTTTTGCTTTTACAGTGACCACTTGGCTCAGGCACACATTTACCTGTGTACCAGTTTCTCAACTAAGGCTTTTGTCCTGATTACTTTTAAAAATTATTTATGGAGTTACAAACTCATTTACCTGCATGTTTCTGGGTAATAGTCTACAAGAGCTTTTCTTCTGCGTAAAATTGCAACCACAAGCCACTACTAATGTTGTAATTCGCTGCTTACTACCACAGATGCAAGACTAAAATATTTGCTGGGCTAGGATTTCTCCCTTAAAGATCTGCCAGTCTTACACTTCCCTCCAGCATTACACAAATTGCTAGAAAATATAGGCAAATGGAAAAAAATAGTGCCCTGTGTGCTTTGCCTTTAAGAGATATTTATCACAACAAAATTCTTTTTGTACACGTCAATACAAAATGTTATCGTGGCAGATCTACTCTGGAAAAACTCTGCTGGACAGAAAGTAATTCACAAGAGTAAGATGATTTAAATGCAATAGTCTGATGTCGCAGAGACAGATGAAAGCCATGGAATTAATTCGCTTTCATCACAAGTACTTCTGTTCTACATGGTACAAATTGCTTTTTCTGCTGAACATGTAGTTTGAGCATGAAGTCATATCCAGCCAGATAAAAGGACACGACTTTACTTTCTACTTGTACTGTCAGCATTCTATTTTTGCTTTTTGTAGACTACTGTCTCATAATGTAGCTGCGTTTTTACAGCGCTTCATGCTGCAGTGCTCACCATCTCTCCTCCTGATTTGGGTCACTGGCCATGACAATGGGAAAAAGGTTAGACAAAACCTCGTGGGAGAGAAATCCTTTCAAGGGCTACTTCCCTGCCAACAAGAAAACCCTGCTCTGCACTAAGCCATATAACTTTCCCAAATACTTTTGAACAAAACCTACATTATCTGTCAGCCCCAGCTAAAAGCAGGAATGTAGTCTCCCCACACCTTGAGCCACGTTTTCAAGCAGGAGCCTTGCTTTCTGTCTGTCTTGCTTTCATGACTCCAACACCATGCAGGCTCCTGTTTCCCCATTTCCTGCATTTCCTTTTCCATATTTGGTATTTCTGGGCCCATCATATGTTCCACCTCCATTTCCAGGACTTGGTAGTTTTTAATTTGCATGGTTCCCTGTACTCCATTCTAATACTGGCTACTTGCTAAACAGCTGTAGACAGACAGAAGCTGCCTTATCCAGAGTGATCAGTGGAAACCCTCTGCCCTGCTTTGTTACTGATGCCAAATGCAACAGGCCACAGACAAAACAGCCTGGCTACCAGGCACCCTCCAGCAGAGGACAGCCGCACACTGTACAGCACGGACATGCCTACTGGGCATGTCTCACTACACCTGTGCTCACACCAGCCCCACGAGAAGGTGTGAGGCCATGGCTGCCATGTAGCCTTTTCTCTCCAGGCACATGACAGTTTCCCTGATTATTTGGGTCCCTTCTTGTGAGATCTTTGGCTAAAAAGAGAAGCTGAAGAGACACTAGCGGAGGAAAAGTACTCTGAAGGTTCAAGAGCTTTGGTTAGACCAGTTCCAGCAAAGAGGGAAAATGAATAAACAACAACCCAAAATTATGGAATGTCTTGTTTTAACTACATGCATACTTTTCTTGATCACTGATGTAGGCTTGCTATTACTTTCTTTTCCAACAAAAAGTTTGATCTTGCTGTATCTTTCTCAGGGTCCCACTCTGCCAGGGGCCACTTAGAATAATCCCTCAAATGAAACCCTGGAGCAGAATCCCATGGCAATGAATGGCAATGAAAAATGCCTTAACCTTTTTTTCTGAAACAAATTTTCGTCTGCCTGTTTCACTGTGGAGGATGATGTGTCTCTTAAATATAATGGAATACACCAGGTGCTAGGGAATGTTACTGAAATCTATATTGCCAGATGCTTCTACTGTGTTGGGTCAGAATGATGGAACAAAAGCTGCTATTTATACTTTTAAGCCCTTCTTTCATCAATATCTTAATCATCTCCTACCTTCACCCAGAGAATTTGTTTTGCAGATGAGGAGTACACAAGAGAACAGAAATTTTATACTGAAGACAAAATGTGAAAGCAAGCTGCTGTTTTCTGAGTGCACAGTAAACATAAAAGAGGCATGGAGAACAGAGCTGATGACGAAAGTCCACTGTTAATGCTGAAAAGCTGCTTGACTGTGTAATGGGTGAAAACTCTTTTCTTTCCTCAGAATAGATATTCCAGAGTCCTCTGTTTCATCAGTTCTCACAGGTACCCTAGTTTATGCCTCAGATCAAATCAAATACTGTCAGTCCTTCAGTTGTAGGGACATACATTATCTATTCTCTCAGCATCAGTGCCAACAAAAAATCTTGCTGTGAATGTTTGGATTGGCTAAAAGGCTCTGTTTGGTCTGTAATATAGATGAAAAATCAGGAAAGACAGCCAGAGATTAAATAGCTCCTTGAGAGAAAAACACATCAAAGTTTGGCACCTTAGGACAAATATTGTCAGACCCTACTCCCGGGACAACTTGGGGGGTGGGGTGGGGGGTAGAGAGGGGATGAAAAAGATGCATGATGAATTCATGACTGTTTCTTTGTTATTACAAGTTCTGCTAATTCAGAAAGATGTGTTTAAGGAGCCAGTCCAGTGAGATCACATAGTCTTAACCCAATAGATGGTTTGGTTTTAAGTGCTTTTTAGCTCAGAAAGTCTATGGACTATTTCTAAGGTCCTGCAAAATGTGAGGAAAATACTCTAGTGTCAGTGTTGGAATTCATTACGTAGGAAGCCACATGCCCATCTGAAAATTTGTAAATGACCACAAGATAGTAGTTTAATACATGAAAACTGTGTAACATTCCCTTGAGGTTTTTACCAGCAAAAGTTATCCACTTTTGTCTTTAAAACCAAATAGATCCTTCCCCAGGGAAACATTTTAAGAACCTCTTGTTGCTAGTTTTATGACATTCAGTTGACTATAAAGGTTACAAATGGAAGGATTAGTAGGTGTTGTGCCTTCTCAGGTATAGTTTCTTGGCTTGTATGTTTTAAATTTTTTTTAAAAAAGATAAGGATAAAAAAGGAAGTACATACTTGAATTCACTGAGCATTGGAATCCAAGCTTTAAACAGTGGGATCTTGGTTAAAAAGATCCCTGCACATCCCTGAATGAATGCACAGGACAAAGCCAGGACACATTGGCGTTAGATCCAGAGTGTGATTCTGGCCAACACCACCTAGCACTTTCCTAAGCAGTATCTTAGAATAACCACGGGACACAAACTGTTTCCAATGGGCAATACAGGTGAAGATAAACTATTTTGGAGGAGAGAAGGCTTAGCTGTAAGGATTTCAGGTGAGGTGAGCCAGTTGGCCTCAAAGGTCCCTCCTGGCCCAACTAGTAGAGATGCAAACAAGGCTTGTCCTAACAAGCTCAAAACCCAACTCAGCTTTGAAACAGCTACCGTTTTGTAAACTGCCTCCCAGGGTTTTGCCTCCTTTAATCCTTCTGTGCAGCACCTAGATATAACTTTTGGCCAGTCCTCCAACGGGACCTCTGCAGTAGGCTTTAGTCAAAACCTGTTCTGCAGCTGACAAAAGCCACTGAATCAATTACGTGTGTCACACACTGGTTTGTTTTTAATATTCCAGGCTGGCTAGGCAACAGCCTTGGGGAACCTTACTGCAGATTTCCTGAAACATAATATAAAGGAACTTTTGTTTGTTCTGCTGGGTTCACATGACAGAGCATACAGAAGGTTAAAAGAAGAGTTTTATGTGCTGATGATAAGGGTTTTAACTAAAAGGGAAGGGCATTTTTGACTATTTATAGCTGAAATTTTTCCCCTTACAGAGCCATTTTTGATAGCTGTTAGATAGTCATTAACTGGAGAGGATGCAGCTCTTTTTCAGTTTGCAAAGTAGGGTGAAAAGGTTTGTCAGCTCAGAAAGACAATGGAATACATACAGGAATGTTATAGGAATGTTGGGATTTGTACCTTGTTCTTTATAATCTAGACTTAAAGAAAGTAATAGACAGGCTTGCAAATTCATTTGGTGCTTTATAAGCGAAATTTCTGAAGTTTTTGACATTTAGTGTGTAGAATTGTTGCAAGAGTGCCTCCAGACATGACAAATTAGATACACAACTGCGAACCTGCAAACTAGAGACCAAAGTTCTCTGCTAGGAATTAAAATGTTCTGCTCAGATCCTACCCATGCTTGGATGTACAAACTCATATAAGTAATTGCTTGTCTCCGAAGTCTGCTCAATGGGTTAATCAAAGAATATGTGCAGAGCATTTAGAAAGTGCAGCATGATATTATAAGGGCCAAGGCTTATAATTTTTGTTTCATTTTATACTGAATGCTTCTTAGATGGCCAAAAGGCAATATTTGAATCAGAAAAGACAACTGAAATGTCATGACAACATATTATTGCCATTGGCAGTGGTGGCTGATACTATGCAAATAATTTTTAAACTACTAGACTGCTGGAGGGGTACATTTCTATTATTTCAGTCTTTTTCAGTGGGCCTGCTCTCCTCAATAAGCACATAATCTTAGAGAGCACGGTTGTTTCCTCTGGATTCACATTATAGTCTTTTTTTATGTGTTTCATTGTCAGGTATGCTAATAGTTCATATTCATATAGCATAGTTGGCATAAAATGCTTTAGCATGACTTCTCATGGGACTTTAAGGGATCTCTAATGTTACTGGAACATGAAAGGTCAAAGCCTTGCTTAATTAATAGCAAACTTCTTTTCAGTGAAAAGCATGACAATTCTGGCAAGTGGGATTCATATCACTTGATTAGTTAGCTGTCTCCAACTGTAGCTATACAAACTGGCTGGAAGCAAGTCAGCCAAGCCTTACTGCATTTGATCTGTTAGTCAGCCTGACAATGAGACTTCTGCCAAGGCAAGAACATCAAAGTATGTCTTTTAAACTGTCCCCTTAAAAAACAAGTGATGATTAATACATACTACTCTGTACAGGATCTCCCATAGAGACACTGCCCTCAGAATGATTACTGAATTGAGTCACTGCCTCTCTAGCTGCTGGCAGCTGGTAAGGTCATATGATCCAGAGACTACTTTCACATCACTAATATAATAAAATATAATGCATAATATATAATAATATACAGCATATAATGTACCACACACAGTATATGCACATAGTTTTTTCTTATTAAGGTTTTATATTGCTAGGATAAAATGTTTTATAAATTTTTTCACATTATTTTGCTGGTTCCTTTGTGATAAATAATTTTTGTTTATATCATTTCAGGAAAATTTATTTATAAATCTCATGATGATTCTTTAGAATAACTTCAAGGAAACTAGAAATTCCTCCCCACTCCCCCCATTACAGTCAGATCTAAATATACAGCACAGATGTTTTCATAGCACAGCTGCTTTCCAAGAACATGTGAGTATTATGCTGGTAATGATATCTCCATAAGTAGATTTCTCAGTGCATGGATTACTGGAAATTCAACATGTTCCATCACTGGAAGAAAAAAAATAGTATCTTTGTTTAAAGCCTTCTGAAACAACCTTGAAAAATGAACCTTGGGTAAAAGTCACTTACAGTTAGTGAAATTGCTTTGGTAAGACATGTTTTAGCTGATGATTTATGTTGACAAATGGAATTTCTGTAGCATTTTCCACTTGCACCTGGACAGTCCTGGTTTGGAGTACTGCAGCCTGTGTACTACAATGGTCTAAGGTGTTAGTGTAAGGTAAAGATATTGTTCTTCACAGGAATTATTGCACAAAAATGTCTTGCGAAGGCATTTTTGAAGGGTACAGGACAATGACAGAGTTGCAGCCCTAAGAAACATAGCTCTGTTCCTGCCTTAGATACTTCTTTCCCTTTGAAACAGATATATGCTTCTCAGTAAAATAATCTGTTTATTTGTGGAAATAAATGGTATTCTTCCACATTGCCTTGAAAAGTGCTTCAGGCTGTTACATGCATTCAGTTTAACTTTCTCAATGCAGTTTTACTGGATTTCTTACTCTCTTGTGTACTAAAGCACCCTGCCAGGCCCTCCATATAAGAAGTAAAAGGCTTTTCCAAAATACAGAATTCTAGGCAACCTGAGTTTTGGCAATATTATTGGACATACCTACTACAGTAAACATCTTACATGGTCTTATACCACTAATGGGACCAATTCTGCTTGCTAGAATCAATCAGCATTCCTGAAAACAGTAGGAATCATGCACTGTGTAAAGGATGGAAGTGGTTGGTGTCAGCTTTTGGGAAGGAAATGTTGGCTTCAGTTTCCTGGGTTCCACCCAACAGTTCACATTTCATTTCAAGGAAGAGTAGGCGAATGCTGGTACATTGAGGCTTGTTGTGCTGGGTATAGAAGCTGCAGGAATTCTGTAGGTTTCCAACTAGATGGAATTTAAACACCAGATATGAAAATGGGATTACTTCCTCTGATGGGAAAAGCCAGCTTGAATTTTTGTGTACATCAACAATGACTTCTGTATCTTGCCTTTAGTTCTAGTCTGCATACACATATTGTACTCCAACTGCTGGCTGTCACATAATTACTGGATGTTGATTTTTCTGCATCTATCACACTTTGTGCCAAATGAGGTACTCCCAAGACAGCCAGAGTTGAAAGTGAAATATGGGTTATTTATGTTGTGTTGATCCCAGACATCCCCAACAAAAAGCCACAATCCCATTGCATGCAATGGCAGTATTACAGCCCTGACATAAAAAACTAAATGTTTATGTTCTGAGGTCAAAAAACACCCAAAGTTGTAAAATGTGACTCTATTATTAGGTGCATCTACTGAGTTTCAGAGAAAGACAGTGAAAAGCCAAATCAAACCAATAGCAATTTTTATCTACATTTGATTATATAGATTTGTGAGCCAAATACTGCTCTGTATTGCCCCCTAAACAAATAACTAGACATTCATTTTTCATGATGAGATGATGTATTTCAGGATAAAGAAGAGGCAGGAAGAAAAACCAAAAAGCCTTCAGGTGAGAGGAGAGAGAAGGAGACTGTGACTCAAGATAATATCTTCCATAGGAACTGGGAGGTGCAGAAGTCAGTTGTCTGTGGTAGAGGTTTGAAAAAAACACCTCTTCTATTTTAAAGTTGCAAGCCAGAGTGGTTATTTCTGTATCAATGGAAAATGTGGATTTTTACTAAAAACGATTCCTCTTTACAGGTGTACAGACAAAAATATTGGAAAACCACTACTTTTAGTGTTTAACAAAATATTGAATTTATCTGAGGGAAATCAGTGCTAAATTAACATCTAATGTTTCAGCAGTCACAGACAGTATCAGAGAGTCTTCAATCCACTCTAGCTGGCACACAAAAACTGGATTGGTAATATAGTGTCCCAGTTAGAGGGCTTCATGCCCTCCTGTGGAAAACAACTTTTGAATCTTTTGTCTGTGTAGAACAACTCTTCAGAAGACACAGTCAAAACAGTATCTCTGAGTATCTTTTTGCCTTATGTCCCAAGAAAATAACTACTTTGCCAACCTTTTCAGCTCAGTAAGTGGCTAAGATGGAGAAGAAATTATTTTAAAACCATGTGTTGTGTTAAAAGGTCTTTAAACCAATTTACTTTAAAAATAAGGTAGTTGCTTTACAGTAATAATGAAATGAGCTGAAAACTCAGTGCAAAGTACTACTTTCTCTGAACCCGAAGTACACAGATGTGATTAGATTCGTGTTTCACGTGGGATTTTCTGCCTCAGTCTGATTTGCTCATTCTTCATTTGTGCTGCTTGATTCCTGTCCTGCCATGTGCTACACTGCCACCCATTGGCCGGCTTATTCCTGATAGAATAGTGGGAGAGTAAAATAATTTTCCCACATACATAAAAGTGGTTACTTGAAAATGGCCTACTTGAAGTACCTTTACAGCAAATGAAGTATCATTTTAATATGGTATCTGTACCTCCCCAAAATGAAGAAGCCTCTCTTAGCAAAGTCTTGCTCAAGGTGTGGGATGGAAACCGCTGTGTACCCAACCTTAATCTGTCCCGGGTGCCACTCGGTAGATGCCACATGTTTGGACTYACATTTATGAGTGATGAGTATCTTCCACTGTCACTAAAAGGAAGCTATGAATGGTCTATGCCTACAAAAGTTAGGACCATTGTTTAGGTGCTTAACTGTGGGCTGACTTGAAATACCTAAACTATCGCTACATGCATTAAAATCAAAACTTCAAGAGACACAGGCCTTGGTTTCTACTGACCTGCTTGTAGATGTTAATACGAAACATGAGAAAAGGAATTTCCACAGCCTGGGAAGTTCTCTCTTGGCTTTGTAATCTCTGTGTTTACGTCTTACAGCTGAAACCAGCATTTTGCACATTGTAGCTAATGTTCTGCTTTCCATGTGAATATTATCATTAAGCCCATTTTTTGCACTTCCAAGTAATTTTATGTTTTGAAAATTGAAGTGATACTACTGAAGTAGAACTGCTCTGCAATTACAATAGTTTGGAAAACTTACGTAATTTTACTTAGAAATGTATTTTTTTTCTAGAGGGATCCTTTTCCCCAGTATTAAAATAAATGAATGGATACACAGGTTTTATTTCAACCTAGGAAAGAATATGACCATTACTGATTTTGATAAAGCGTAGTTATTTTACCCCACATTTCCATGTTTGTATAAGAGTTTAGCTTTCTAGGAAGGTCATTCAAACTTACGCCACGATTTACCAAAGTTCCTTCCACACTACAGATCCAAACAACTCATAGACATCAGATATACAGTTCCTCCTCCCTTCCAACTTAAGCAAAAGTGCTTATTCTTGAAATCATATTCTGATTCTTATAGGAACAATACTATTAAATAACACCAAAGATACTATATTATTAAATAGCCTATCCTTTGAAAAGACTCTTTCAAGGTAAACCCCTATACATATGGCATATACTCCTGTTCTGCTTTCATTTACGAACTGCGGCAACTCTTAGTTTGCAGTTAGCCACTCGACAGCTTGGTATTTCCCTTTTATTAGAGGGTAAAATAATTACAGTTTCCATAGCCACCAAATTGACCCTTATTTTAAGTAGTTTAAATTCTCCAGGGCTAACACATATCTCTGTGGTTCCCCTGCTGAATAATGAAGAGCATGTTTCTTTTGATGATGATCACATTAGACTTTCTCTCATTCATTATGTTACTTGGAAGCAATTACATTAAATCAGTTCCTATGAGGTAGGGGGAAAGAAAGGGGAAAGATCAAGATGTCACCACAGTCTGACACTACTGACTGGCTATTTATGATGATATAAAAAGGAGGGAGTAAAGAAAGTGCAAGGCAGATTCTCAGCTAACACATATTGGCAGTGACAGGATCCCAGGCGCAGCTTCAATCGCCACCAGATGAGGGGCCTTAGTGAAAGGTGTATCTGTTCATGTTGGCAACTGAGGCACTCATTCGACTATCAGGATCTGCAGTTGTGAACTGCTGGGTTACCAGAGAGGGATGAGAACAATTCTGTTCCCTCTTATGACCCAGTGTATCGGGGTAAGAGCAGGCAACAATTCAGGCCTTGGAGAGGTGAAATTTTCTCAGTATTTTCAACATGCAAAAATACCAATATATTTGGACACCAAATATACTTGAACACCAATATATTTGGACACCAAATATATTTGGTGTTCAGCATGGAGACCCCTGCAGCTAATGCCTATCAAATTGTGATACATAAAATAACGCATAATTGGTAGGTGACACCTCAAAGGCAGAGTTCTGCTAAAACATCTGAGGTAACAGTAAGGTACTGAGATACTGAAGAACCAAGGGATTTTACCAAAACAAACTGAAAACATGGAAAAAGTATCATACGGTGACCTTACTGGAAATTGACCAGCAGAGAATTACGAAGCTTATCTTCATTAGCATCTGTTCCAAGCAGCATTCTCATTAGCTTATTTGCATTCAATAATTATTTTACCCTTCCTTAGCTAGAGTTCAAAGTTACGCAGATCAGGATGGCACAGATATTAAATTTTATCAAACCGTAATTAAGTCACCTAGGTCTACTTCATGGCAATTTTGCCACCTATTCAGAAGCAACAGAACCATACTCACTGTTTTTGGTGCTGATCACATGTGTTTAACTGCTTGCACTGAATACGATCACTTAGCTAAAATGCATGTTATATTTCTTGATCAAATGTTCATCAGAGCAAACCCCTGTAATACCTTTGTATGAGACAATGCTCTATTTGTACCAACACTGGGAGAAGCCTAGCCTTAGCTAGGGTTCCTGACCTCTGTTTTGCAGACATGTTTACACCATATGTTAAGCATTCGTATTTCCAGTTCAACATAAAGAACAGTTAATGGATTATACAATAATTATACAGTAACAGGTACAGAGCCAAAACAATAGAACCATCATCTAAGGCAACAGGCTGAAGAGCTTTCTCGTTGCAAACAGGCATTAAAGGATTATTTGGCAAGCTGTGAATACACAACAAAAAAGATGAGGTGAAAAGTCAGTAGGATGAGGGCAAATAATTCGGTTCATGATGGGGGGAAAAAGTGAGCAAGCTCCCCATGGATCAAAGTTGTGTGGGTATGGCGAGCAGGAAACCACCTTGTGATCTTTGTTCATCCTGTGTCTGAGGAAAACAGGCCTCTTTCTGTAAATTCTTTATAAATAAGCAAAGGTGCACTGAAGAAATAACTGAATTGTTTACCCAGTAATAGGAACAACTCTGCATAGCTCCAAATGTTAAATAAGGAGTAGCAATACTCACTCTGGTTTGATTTCTGTACTGGATTTATAGCTGTTGCCCAGGCTTCACCTATGCCTGATCTATACCATTGTACAGAAACTGATCTCTGAAGTGCCTCCATAAAAGAGTAAGAGAACTAAATTTCAGCTTTTCTGGGCTCTCCAGACTGAATTCACTCACTCCTTCTCTCTTGTACACTTAGACAATCAAATTATGTTTACACATCAGATTGTCAGCATCTTGGGGAAAGAGCCGTCATTTATGTATTTTTTTTTTATCAAGCATTATGCCTGCCCATATCACCAAGTAAATAATAATAGTTCCAGATTGCTTTCTATGGATTGTGTATTTCAAGGAAAAGTGAAAAGAAATTAATCAGGGGTATTAAAGTAGCTGAAATCACAGAATTTGAATTAAACTGTTGGGGATAGTAATTTAGATTTCCATTTGTTAAAAATAGCTGTCAAAGTTATATGTCAATCTGTGAGCACTGTGTTTAATTTATTTTTCTCACCAGCTAGGTTGCCTGGAAACAGGGAAATAGTTTGAGAAATCCCTTTGTTAAAATGCAGCCTCTCTTGGGAGATCAATATGGGCATTTTATAACTGCTATTTCTATTCACAGATTTAGAACCTCTGAGACAAAAAAAGCAACCTGTACATTTAAATATACTTGGTACAACTTGAAAGGTAGAGGTAGGCCCTTCTTTAGCACAGCAATCTGTCACTTCTGTAACGATAGTGTACAGCAGTGTCTCTCCGACTACCAGTAACATTCACATTCTAGTTTGAGTTTCTCTGGACAGCTTAGGGTTGAGGGCCGACTGGCTTAACAGAGAAAAAGGAAAAAAGGATTGTTCGCCACAGGACATGAAATTGCAGCAAGAAGTGTGGGACCTACACTTACGATGTCTGTCCCTGACAAACAGAATTCTCTTGGCCAGAACGGCTCAAGTAAGTGATGCTGTGAAGCTGACCTCCACACAGATTTTCTGACAGCTCACATACCATCTCATGCCCATGAGGATGGCTGAGGTAAGGACACACAAGAACAAATCAGGTCAGTTATATCAACTGGTCAAGTACACAAATGACAATGCAAGATTTTTCAGAAATACAGCCCCACGATCTGGGTTTCTAGTCTGCCTATGCTGAACTCTGCTGCTGAATAATAGCCATTAGGGAATACTTATGACACGTAAGTATCAGTCACTAGAGTGAGCTTCCCGAGTGAACCAGTTAGGTTGCAGGATTTCTAATGCAGAAGGTTTACTAAGGCTTTTGATCCTTTTTCTTTATTGAATTATCCAGAAGTTTAAGAACCCAATACACTCTTAATTGTGCGTAAAACCATAGGCAAGTAAATTATTCCCCTGAAGTTTTCTGGACATTGAGATGGGTTTAAATGGACCGCTGAGCAGGCTCCATGACTGAAGAAATGATCCTTGCCAGCTGCATCTCGCTACAGCGTTTGCGTACCAATGCGTGACTCTGTCCCTCTCCCCCTCTCAGGACGCACTCTTTTATTCTGCACATCTCTCAGCATCTCCCCTTTGCAGGTGCCAGATAAGCACAAAAGCTGCTGAACTATGAGTAAATTCAATTTTAAGCTGTGAGTGGAATAAGCAGAGGTGGCTGGAAAACATTTCAGTGGAGTCAGTCACACTGTATCAGCTAGCACTCGAGGCAGACGCAGGCACAGAGGAGACGGTCTGCAGGCACAGCACCGTGAATAGTCTATAGTGAACGATGAGTACGGTCTGTCACCACCCCCGCCGTCACTGCCCTCCCTCCTGCCCCGCGGCGGGCCCGCAGGCCGAGCAGGGCGGGCGCTCGGCGCCGGGCGGGCGCTCGGCGCCGGCACCGCTCCGCCGCAGCCCGATTCGGCCCGCCGCCATCGAAACTGCTGCGGAGCCCCCGCCGACGTGGGTGGGACGAAATCGTATCCTGCGGTCACGTACGCGCCTGTCAGACCAGTGCGGCGCGGCTATTCGCGCTGGAAATACAAACAGCCCCGCAGCGACGGGTGCCGCACACGCGCGCCTCGGCCCACACCGCACTGACCCCCACAGGCGCCGCCAGGCGGCGCTGCCGCCACGCCGACCACGGAGAGCGCCGCCCAGAGCGCCGCCCCCGCCGCGCGGAGCTGGCCGCGGGCGGGCGGCGCTCTCGGCCGCTCTGGCCGCTTTGCTCTATGGTGGCCAGACGGGATCCTCCGTGCGCCGTTGAAAACAGGCGTTTAGGTCTGTAGATTAGTGCAGGGGCCCTGCTTGGGGAGCCACAGGGTAGCATGTTCTCTGCGGACACGCATGAGTGCGTTTCATAGCAATTTTCCTAGTACCTGTTGCCAGCATTTCCTGTGCGTGGCAGGGTGACGCCTGTATTTTTAGGCCTCGCCTGCCCCAGGTCTGCCTGTGTCCTGGGGGAAGCCCTGGCAGAGGGTGACACTGTCAGTAGATCTTGCTGAGGAGAACAGCTTTGCGCTGAGGAAGAGGGAGGCCTCAGGCTCAAGCTGTACCATTTCGAAGTGCTGCGATCCCTGTGAATGGCAGGAGGCCCAACAGCGGCACGCTGACGTTTGCCCAGCTCACACGTGCAGTTGTTTCTCGGGGGATGGATAATGCTTCATATTCATCTCTACAACTGCCATCACTTAGCTTACCAGACCAGCCCCACTGAGGTGCAAGGAGTTGGGAAGCTGAAGAAGGCAACGCTGTGAGGCAGCAGCTTGGCCTGGCTGGGAGTTGGAGACTGCTCGCTCCCAAACCGCAAAAGCCTTGCTGCTGCTGCGATGCTGTTTTCGCTYTCTCCTGATCTAAAGGGAACCTCTGCACCAGCACTCGCACCTTCTGGTCACGGAGTGCCTCTCTGGCAAGGACGCTGGGTCCCTCTGCACAGTGATGCACCTTCACAGAGCCAAGAAAAGTCACTTCCCTTCTGTTGCCGAAAATGCTGCCTTCAGGTTTTCTTTCACACAGCGCTGAAAGATAAATATTTACATTCAGGGAAATAGTAAATAGGCAGGCCAGGGAAGGATACTTTGCCAATAAAGATGGCAAAGAATTGTACTGTTTTTGATTCTCCCCTAGGTGTTTATCCCCAGGATCCTTCTTCTCCCATAATAGTTCTGGACTAGGGAAAAAAAAGAAAAAAAAAAAAAACACTTTTTGGTACTTGTCTCAAAATGCTGAGTAAGAGAAACAGCCATATTTCCTTGCACAAAAATTGGATCAGAAAGCAACCTTAGTGAGAGTTGTCCAATATTTCCCTATGTGTCACTGATCACAGCAAAGCTTTTTGTGTGTTTGATTTAGTGTCTCATCCTGCTGATAAGTCAAAAGATGCTTATTGGGTGTGAAGGCATGTGTAGTTTTACCATTGTATCAAGAAGGAGAGACAAACTGAAATAAAAGATTCTTTCCTCCAGTCTCAGACCAGAATCAAACATGGTTTTGAGCTGAGTTTTTTGCTTGTTTCACCTGATGGATCTTACAGGTAGAAACTAATATGCCAAATATGGTCAAATGTTATAATGTTTTTTCCTTGCTATATGGATTACATTTGGTCTGTGATCTTGGGACCTCAGACTTTTGGTGTTCCTCAGATGATACACGACTATACCCTACCCATGATGTGCAGCCAGGTATATGAAGCACAGATGAACCCTTAATTTGAACTTGGATRGTCAAGGCCTTATGCAATACAGTTGTGCACAACAAAATTAATAGGATTTTCTGCAAAGACACAGCTTTCCAACATCTATTACTATCCCCAATTTGTTCAGGGAAAAGTCCTGTGGGATTGACAGAAACTGAAGAGTGCCAGCATACAGCCCTGCACTCATTTCCTACAGGCTCATTACTTGCAGCTGCTGTAGCAGGAGGTGAACTATGAAATATTTCTCATTTCCCACCGACCTCCATCAGGTGGGATTGCTGGCTGACATGCTGCAGCCCAAGATGAAAGTGAGTCCTGCCAGCTGGCTGTCAGGCTGAGGTGTCCTACCTGGGGGATAGTCAATCTACAGGGAAGATTTTGTAGTTGGTCATTTCCTGCAATTTCATCCTCAGTCCTCGTTCCTGATTTCTTGCGTAAAAAGGAAGACCCAAGGAATGCAGCTAGGGGTTCACACAAGTATTTAAGGTTTTTCATTTCTTCCAGAACTTTGAGCCACCTCTCATGGTTTTTGCAACAGCTACCACTAATGGAAGTTGCAGGTGTAAATCTAAGACTTGATTCAGAGAATCAAATTCACATTTTGGTAGAGTTTAAAGCATCTGTTCTGAGTTCAGCACACACAGCCTCTCACAGACGCTAATGGAAATTACATATGTGAATGAGTAGAGACCTTGCCACATATGTGAACTGAGTAAGCCAAATTACAGTCTCAGTTACACAACTACAATGTAAAGGTAGGGCAGTTCATTAGCTTCTAGTGGCACTGGTTTTGCACACTGATACACTCATCTAATTTAATAATGTATAATAATAATTATGTGTTTGCATTTCTTTTTCTAGTGTGATTGATCTGAGGCACAGGAAGCCACCTTTCTAGSTAACAAAGCAATCACTCTTAAACCACAGAGTGGTGCTGTTGGCATATCATGGATATACTGCAGCAGAATGCAGATGTTTCTTYAGTCTATTCAATTTAGCTAAACTTTTGTCCAGGTGGCATTGTAACTAAGGACAGAATTTAAACAAAATACTTCAGATTTCATTTTCAGGCACTTGCTCTGTCTGAACAGTAAGGSTTCTGTTCTGGTTGTAATTTTGAGTATCTGGATTAGTTTTCAGGTGTAGGAAAGATTGTTTTTCAACTGTGCTGTTTTTTGTGTTACGTTGTTTATAAGTGAATGTTAGTGCTCCTAGACTGGGACTGGAGAGAGCTGTCCTTAACTTTTCAAGTCCCTTCTCCTTCCATGTATGAGGTTGTGCCACCTTGGGGTTTTAAATCACAGCTACGGACTTTGCATTCCTGAAGGGCTTCTTTCAGTGTGAAGCTCCATTATGGCACTCTTCTCGGCCTCATGCCCAGCTGAGCATCATGTGGAGGCCTGGAGTGAGATGGAGACCACCAACCTGTTTTGCATGTGCATGCTCTACATGCGATGGAGCTGAGCACGGGAGCCAAGGTAGCATCTTTTGTTCAGCAGAGATGTCACAGTCACTGTTGTCCTCTGCTTTATGACTGCACAGAAACACTAGAGTTGCTATTTCTGTGCATTATAGCACCACATGTTCTTCTTTACGTTAGGCCACTGTGGTTTAACATGCTGAGAAGAGAGTAGTTCATTTCCTATCCCCATAAACTCGCTTAGTCTTTCTGAGCCAACTGCCAATGACTACCGTACCAACCAGAAATTTTTTTCTTTTACTCCCTTGGGATTTGCAACTGGCTTGTTTTAGTGAAAAATTAGCCCACCTTTATCTGAAGTGTTGCTTCACCAGTTACGGGTTATAAGAGTAAGTTCTTTTAAACTTCTCRTATAGATCAGCCACTGCAGGCCTTTCCACCTTTTCCTGAATTGTGTGTTCTGTTGGCCTTGACTCCTTGAATGTCATTCTGAAAGGAAGGAAAAAAACTCTGTTTCACAGACCATAGTTCTCTTGATTTTCTTGGGTCTTACTGGTGAATCTAACTTGAATCTCACCTGACTAGAAAAGATCAGAGGAAATACAGTGTTTTTGTGTTCTTGTCTCAGTTATAAGGTAGGATTTCAGAGAGTTTAACTTTGAAATCTGAATTGATATGGCTAATCCTATGGGAATCATTCTGACCTAGTAGCTAACCAGTGCTCTCCTAACTAGTTTAAAATAATTACTGAATATTTGTGTAAATATATTCTGAAGGATGCATAATGTGCTTTATCAGGAAAATAAATTGCAATTCTGCAATGAATAAAAGATTTCTAATGGCTTTCAAATTTATATGAAGTGAAACAAGAAGACTGTGTCTGTTAAGAAAGGAGATAGTTAATCCCTGTTTGAGAAATCATGAGCAAATTCTGCATACAGAGTTTCTTGCTTTTCAGATAGTAGCTRAAATACTTTGTGTTATATCTATGTGAAAGATATTGTATATTATGGAATTGTATATTATATCAAAAAAATCTGATGAAAATAGGGCACATTACCAGTGCAACAGTTGGTTAATGTGTGTGATGAACATGGTAATACTTTATCTCTGTGTTCACTTCAGCTTTCTAAAGACTGGCTTTGTTATTCTTTCAGTGTTTTTACTTGTTTTCGTGTATACTCCTAAATCCTAGCTTTTTACCTATAGATTTGAAGAGCATATATCATAAATTTCATTAAAATATCAATTGCTCTCATTTGTATATTCAAATATTTGTATATTAAAATTACAATTGGTAAATTATAACAGTGCTTGATTTTGAACAGTTGTTTCTTTAGTTACATTATACTTGTAAGATGCCTGCCTCTGTTTTATGTTAGACATTATTTTGTTTGGCTCTAGGATTTGAAATTTTCTATGCTGTGTAGCTACATTGGGCTCATATATATRTGTATCTCTAAAGAGTTCTGCTATTTCTAGGACTAGCCATGGGAGGAAAAACAGATTTTTGTAGTTGAGAAAACCTATGTGCTGTTTATGGAAAGCTTTGATTTGGCAGGGAGATTGCTTTTTTGTCAGAGATGGTCCTTTCTCTAGTCTATGAAAATGTATCTCCATCTGGCCAGGTTAAGAGCTTTTGACAAAGCTTGATTTGTATGTGGTTAATAAAAGGGTTTTTTAAGCATAGAGCTAAATTTAGACTAGAGATCTGACTTGCAGTGAATGTACTGCATCCTACCCTTTACACCTACCCTTTACACCAATACCAGGCCCTCACAACAGCAGAGCATCCTTTTTCCCAGACCAAGTATTTTTCAGCAGTTTTCCACTGTGTGTGGAAAGCCTAGATGCTAAAAGAAGAAGCAGAATGGGACRGGGAAGCCCTAGTAGATATTGGAGAAAGAGAAAACATGAGGCCAATGCAGCATGAAAAAACTTTTGAAGGACCGTTTTTAAAGAGAGAAAACACTCCCTGTTAGACCTTGGGGTTGTATCTAGGGTTTCCCAGTTGGTATCTTTTTCCACTGCCAGAAAACAGTGAAATCTACTGGCAAAATAGGTTTCTTATTCTCTGGCACTGGCATATTCAATTTAGGATTAACAACTCRTATGAATAAGCAAGTCCTCTTTTAGCCCAAACTGGGAATCAGTGTGGTGTGTGATTTTTATTTTTGCAGTAAAAGAGAAAGGTTAATTACATTAAAAGAAGTCAGCACTGAAATTTAGCATTGCAAATTTGTGATCTGCAGTTATTCCTCCCCTGCCTTATGTATGAGTCTTCCAACAGCTACCACAAAAAATTCGGGGGTCCTGAAGACAGCAGTTTTATTTACTACACTCCCACACTGTCTGTCTTCCACACAGAATAATGCAGAGACTGCTTGGAAAAATAGAATATATTCATGTATTTAGAAGTGTCAGGATAGCACATATGCCCAAAGGAGCCAAATTATAACCATCTTAATATTTTGAACTCCTATGTTAAATATAGATTTAGAGAAAGGGCAGAGGCTGTGAAATCAATTGAAAAAAACCCAAAACACAACTGGAGGATAAATCTCATACTGACGAGGAAATAAACCAGGGATCATAGTTTATTTTTAGCTGGGGGGTAGTCGTGTTAGAACAGATTGCTCTCTGTAAATGTTTGTTCAATTTCCTGTAAGTTCCTTTTCCCCCTCTCTTTTCCTGGTTATAATTCATGAAGAATTGAAAGGTGATTTGCAAAGATTTTGTATAAAAGTAAGAAATCAATTATTTCTAAGTACTTAAGTTGAAAAATGGCCGATGCAAAAGAGCRTGTGACTGTTTCGGTGCAAGTGACAATGAGGCGTTTGGCACTGGACAAGTCCTGGAGGCTGTGTTCCTTGCAGACACCACTCCATTGACTCCCCTGAATAAGCCAAATAGGCTCCAACTACAACTATTTTTACTTTATTTCCTTTCAGAATGGAATTTGGCATGGCTGTGTCTCTGGTCCTGTGAGACTCTGACACACACTAGTGCAGAGCCCAAGGAGTGCAGGTGTGGAGTGTTGTACATGAACAGTGACAGCAATTCCGTATAAGCAATTATTATGGTCATCTCTTGAGTTGGGTAAATGTGTCTATATGTTCCATGTAGACTTTTAACAAAGACATAAAGGAAGGGAAGTACTTTCTGGCTTTGAAAGCATTCTTGCTTTCCCATTCTTAAATGCTAGCCAGAATCAATGAGAGYATCTTTGGAAATACTGGATCTACTCAGCAATTAAGCTTTGTTACTAGTGAATGGATAAATTTACATGCCACCAGTGTTCTTTTAAATATTAATAGCCTGTCTTAGAATCTGAAATGCTGCAGTGTGAAACTCATGTCCCTCTTTGGGACATGGGAAAAGGGCCCTACAACCTCTGTTTCTTTCTCTCTTGTTTCCTCAGAGGCAGCTGCAAAAGAGTCAGGTAACATTTGTTTGGAAACAGTCCTTTTGGAAGCATTCCTTTCTTGCATAGGATGGGACATGGAGAAGTAGCTGGAGATCATTAATTTTCCTTAGCTTTTATGATAAACTATTTCCTCTGTGGATGAGGTTAGTTAAATATTACTAATTGTTTTGTAGATTCCATGAGCTTCTGGAGGAGTAAGGGCAATGCCCAGTATGTCCTGCTTTGACATTTTAAAGAGAATGTGCCTAATTATGTATCAGGTTGGATTCACCTGTAAGTCTCTCTGGGGATACAAATTGCGCTTACCAGCATCAGCCTGGRCCTTCCAGTCTGGACTGGCATGATATTGCCAAGGTAGCAGTGGCACTGTCACTCACCCTTTCTCAGGTCTCATTTGGGACAGGGGGAGAAACCTTGGAGACTCATGGGGTAATAACTGATTTCCTGAGATGCCGATCACCCTTTTCTGAAGGGAGAGCCCTTTTACTTTAGCACAGGGAGAAATGGCTCTGAAAATGCACAGAGGAACTGAGGCAGGGTTTCTTTTCCAAAGGATATATGAAGGTGCAGTTGTCTTCAGAACGTGATAGACTTTTTGAGAAAGAGCAGTGTTTCAGAGCTCTGTTTGTTTTGGCTGCCTGGTGGGAAGGAGGGAGTCTGATGCCTAGAAGGGGAAAACGAAGGCATGTTTAAGAGGAGCTCAACTGAAGGACGTGATATGGTGAGAGAAGAAAGGAGGGCACATAGTGGGAATGCAATCAAGAGCAGAGCTTTTTGTGTGAGAAGTCAATGTGCTCTTACACTCACTCGGATCACACCTTCTCCTCTGCGACTGCCAGGACTTGTGTGTGGGCTCTTTCAGTGCTGTCAGTTGCCATACTTCATTAATGACCCTTAAGGGGCTGACATTAACACCTGTTTGTGCTTATTTCCTGTCACTGTTTACTCTCCCAGATGGTACAAATACAATATGCCCAGTGTGTTAGGCATTTGTCAGCAGTGCGCTCGTTGCCAGCGAACTGTCATTCATGTTCAATTTGGCAGCCATTTCATAGCCTGAAGAATGTGGCCTGAAAGTCAAAAGCAGAAGCTGCAGACAAATTTTACATTCTCAAAATAAATAGGAAAGAAACAGCCCAACTCTCTCTTCCATCTGATAGTTTATTTTCTTCTAYGGAAGAGGTAGAATTGAAGAGAAGCAGCTTAAAATCCGAATGAGCATCTAATGCTGAGATGGATGGCTCCAGTGCAGTCAGATAGGGGGTACTTCCGTGATCCTGAGTGTGTTATTTCACAACCAGAAGAAGCTGCATGACTTTGCTCTAATAACTGAAAGGCACAGCTATTGGAAGCCTTGGCTATAGAAAAGAATTAAGTCCATAGGTCTTGAAGTTGATTCCTGCTGTTGTCTTGGGAAGATACTTAAAGAAGTACTGAGAAGGTTGATAAGCAATGTCTGTGGAGTGCTCTGAGAAGTCAGCCAGTACTGGCCAAAATGTTATTTTGTGTTTGTGTGTGTCATGCATAACTTCAATTTCAGCTCTCTCAAGGCAGGGAACATGATTTTTTTTAGGACTATAATGTCCTAAAAAATGGACTTGGTATGTCCATTCAAAGTTCTGTGGAAATGTTTTATATTGACAATAATAAGAAGAAATGCACTCTATTGATACTGAGTATCTTGGCTTTGTCGGAAATAGGAAAGTAACTGATGTACACATTCTAGCCAAACAGGCAAAAATCTAAAAGGTAAGTAGAAGAATACCTCTGTTAACCCATAGACCGGTTGTTCACTATGGCATTAATATATAAATTGCTATATTCTGCATAGGAAGGGTTAAACAGGATACCTATGCCAGCTGTAGGCCTGTAGACACATTCTTTCAGGTCAGGTGATGTTAGTTAGAGGTTGAATCTGTAACAGCTGTGCTCTGGTGAGAGCAATGATGGTAAAGAATTTATCTCTTGATTCCATGCAGGCAAATATCCAAAGCTGATTATTTTACTAAAAAGCAAAAGCCTTGTAGAGCTGTGAACACCATCTATTGCAACTGAGGTACTTAATGTGGTTGCATATGTGTGTGTGTAAAAAGTGACGCCCATTGAGGATGTCAGACAGTTTTTAGCTAAATAACCAGGACAATTTAAGATATGTATTTAGGATACTGTTTATGCACTCATAAACGTTATACATTTGAGTGAATATGATCTTACTCACCCATCAGCTCCTCCCATGATGAATGGTGTTTTGGCAATTATCCCATCAATCCTGGACACTGRGATTTGTTGTAAGAAAAAGGTTCTGAGAGAGGAGATAAAGAACAAAAAAATAACTGTGTCTGGAAAAAGGCCACTGAATAGTGGGGAACTGGAAGATCAATGGGAGGTCATCTTTCCCCAGGCTATCAGAGAGATTTTTAGTATAAGTGATCCATATCACAAATAGATGAAAAACCRCTGCCTTCATTCTCCTCATCATTCTGGAGTGTCATTTCTTTGAAGCAATTTTTAGGCTTTTGTGAATGTGGGAGACTGCTACACTATGCTACAGATGTACTTCTGATAAAATTTTTTCCTTGGGTCTTACCAAAACTTCTACCTTTTTGTTTTCAGAAAGCAATCCCTTTCATTCATTTTTTGCTTACATGTGAGGCCAGATTCACTCATTGCGGCATCCCAGTGGCCATATACAAACTGGCCTCAAAGAAACCAGGCTATTAAAGAACCGCTTAAGAAGAAGAAAAGAGAGAGGAAGATGCAGGGAGATGGAAAAATTYAACATGTAGTTCCGAGAGTCTGTGGCTTCAGTGGTAATGAGTATGATCTGAGACTTGTTTGGTCCCCTACAGTTTGAAGCACCCTCACTGATGCTGGTGTGATAAAAAGAATATTTTTTAATGTGAGTAGATTCTGTGATCTGTTTTACACTGTGCTTCCACAATCACCACTAAATATCATGGTCCAGTTGAATGGGCATCAAAGAAAAATGAGAAGATAAAAACACACATCTGAGCATGGCTTGGATTTTGGAAATGCCAAGCAGCTGTTTCAAGAGTTGACTTTCTGAATCCAGACAGCCAATAAGGACTTTTATTTTGGAAATGGCACCTTGCCTAACTAACTCCCTGCTGATTCCTGAGGTTTAATGTCCAATATCGAAAAGGTTTATATTTCTCAAGGCAAAGAGCGAGACTGTAGGTTTTGGTGCTCAGGCTCAGACTCAGAGGGGTCAGAGAAKTTACCTTTGTATGAAGAAGCTAAATTTTGCAGCACTGTCTGGGGAAGCTGTATAGTTCAGAGCAAAACCCCTTCAGGACAAATGTTTGACAACAATTATTAGAACATCTTTAAACCTCTGAGAGCCTTGCTCAGCATGGGACTTCAAAACTRGAATTCTCCAGCAATAGCTGGGCCACAGATTTATTTGCTCAACAACTCAAGAATATTTTTTCCTATGCTGACTGCCCTGCGGAGCTGGAAATCCTGATGTGTTTTTTTCTGCTACATCACTGTCAGTCATAAGAACTAAGTAGTTGGAAATTAGATCATAATTTAGTGCTGATAAATAGTGAGACAGAATGGACTCTGCCTGGCTCCTCTCAACTGTTACGAGATGGCTGTGTGTGGATGTTAGTGTGTGTATGTATGTATGTGCATTCACAAAACAACCAGACCACTGCCACAGTCATGCCACTTCTAAAGTTCAGGCGGAAGTAAGTGTATTTGTGGAGTTACTTTTCCTTTTTTCATCCTGATTAATGTTTAAAAGTGCTTGCATAAAACAACTTTACAAGTCCACTTGGTCCAACTATTCAAACTCAAACAAATCTCTTACCTATGTGGAAAAAAAGTAGAACCTCATACAGACAGAACCTGGGTAGCAGGAGGTAGGACAGTGTCTGCTATTAATGCACTTGAGGAATATCCATAGGGAGCTTTGGGAACTCTGTGGCATTCCAAATCTTTTCTTAAAAGTTGACTAACAAATAATAAAGGAGACATCCTTGTGCTGTTAGCGGAGAGCTCTCTCTCAGATATGCCATTGCCAGTGTCTGACCAGGATGGTCTGCATGACAATCATTAGTATTATGAAGAAAGCTGAGAGCGCTGTCTATAGTATTGGACAGATGGAGCATCCTAAGAAATGCTTTACTTGCAGTCCAGGCAGTTCTTAGATCTGTTCTTGGGTTCAGTGTAAAGAATATTTGCCAGTATGGAACTTGAATTTTCCAGATGTCAAACCCCATTTCCACAAGTTTACTCTCTGCTTTCTACTCTCTGCTTTCCCTCTCCATATAAAACACATATTTTTCATCAGCAGCAAACAAGATCACTCTGAGGATGCTGTTATTTCTAGTTTTAATGATGGCTTTGTGGTTTGATTGATGTGGATAATAGGTTCAGTATGATCCTGTGCCACAGATTATCATCAAAACAGATTTCCTTTTAGAGAGTCTTTGGCTTGGCTATAACACCAGACATTTTTTCTCAAAAGTCATTCAGGACAAGGCTAGAAAGGAGAGAGAAGCTTCTTAATTTTCTGAGCATGGCAATTTGGAAGGCTTTTGGAGCAGGTTGCTCTTCTTTTCTTGTCATCATAGATTTCCTTGTGCACCTGGTGAAGGTGGAGAAGGTTTGCAGTTCTGCCTTCCACTAGAAGTAGTGCTGCTGATCCTGTCCTTACAGTCTGTGTGCACAGATGCCTGTGTACACCTGCTGTTATCAAATTGCACTGTGCCAAAAGCAACCTGCAGGGACTGAGTCTATGTTAAGGAAATCAGATGTGCCTGGGAACATTCCCAGGTGCTGGAAGGTTGCCTGTGCCAGTAAACTGCTGGAGCCTTGCCACAGATTTGGTCCATTCTAACTAGTGATCTCCCCAAGCTGTTCCTAGGCACAGGTTGGCAAGTGGAAAGGTGCAAACACTTCTTTCTAGTGGACCTTTTTTTTTTTTCTTTTTTTCCAGTTTAATTGTCATGGATGTGTATCGTTCATTCCTTTTCAGTCCTGGGAATGTCCCTGGGCATGTATCATTTACTAAGAGTGATATAGCCCAAATCAGGCTGAATACAGGCTCTAGTGCATCATGCTAGAAGTGCTAGCTGCTGTGTTTGAAAGAGGACAACCATTCCTCTGCTTCACTTCGCATCCCTATGCGAAGAAAGAATAGCTTCATGACAGCTGTTATTGCAGTCATGGTAGATACTTTATCTACTCAGGATAAAATAAGTCACTTATAGTCCTCCTTTTTCTCTGTCATCTGTGCAAACGAGGGGAAGGCTCCCAAAGAAGACAGGAGTTGATATTGCCTGGGCTTGTGCTTTTGGATTTAACCCAACCCACCTGGCCTTGCCCTGTGATATAGGAGCAARAAAGGTCACCAACATTGTTACACAGAGTATAAACTCTTGCCAGCCTGTGGGATCATCTGAATATACAGCACTGACAAGCCTCCTATATCTATATCCATAGCTGGGTAGATAACCAGATTACCAAAGGACTGAGCATCTAGTATATCCTCTTTGTGCAAATGTCTACCAGTGGACTTCCAGCCCTATTAAAAATCAGGCTATGTAGGCAGGTGCTTAGACACTTTACGTCTAAGCTTTAAACGTCAGGTTTTCAAAATCTGAACTTCAGTAAGTATGGTTTGTTTAAAATAAAAACTTGTTCTTCCTAAGATGCTTCCCAGACCTCTGGAGCGGCCATCTTTTTAAAAATTAATAWTTTTTTTTTTCGTGCTCTCTGGCTGGAATTTATCTGGAATTACAGCCTGAAGAAAGTTTGCAGTGGAGCAAACTTCAAAGTGGTCTTCTGTATGAAGATCTGTTTCATGCAGGAGAATGAGGATCTTCATAGGCATGACTGAGATAGAAGGAAAAACCCTGAGATGGGGGTTGTCAGTGCCATAAGCTGATAACAAATGTAATTACATACCGTAAAAGCCTCAAGATGAAACCATAACAGAGGAGGTGACTGTTTTAGCTTCACATTAAGGTGGTGATTTGTCCCCAAATGTTAAACTGAGAGTCTTTAAGGTAGACACAACTGCATTCTTTATGTTTCTCTTCCTGGAAACTTCAAGTGTTGCTGTCATTCACTTCTTGATAGTGATAAATTTCAGCTTCTTCCTGCACTTGGGAGTAAGATCTTCCTAAGCTTTATTTGTTATGGGTTTGGTCAAGGAGACTGGCACCAACCTGCTGCCTGCCTCTCCATTTTAACTCACTGTAATATCGCAATGCACTAAACTGCCCCCCTTCCGAAGTTTTCACTTCCAGATCTTCTTATCTACACAGAATTCTCCACTGGCAATGGCATAGGATCTGAGCTATTTCAGAGATAACTGAGCTTGGAAAAAARCATATGTCAAAAAAACCCAGTAAAGGAAATCACCACCTTAATTATGAAAGGACTAGTGTCTTCTCAAATTGAGTACAAGTCTTGCCCTGCCAAAACTTCATCATGATTTCAAATAAAAGAGAAACAGAACTCTTTTACAGAGTCATCATCTATGTCCCAAAAATCAAGTTAAACCTTTAAAATGAATATATGCCTCAGGGAAAAAGGCCAATCAGCTAAAGGAATTTTTTTGTGCGTAAAAATCAAGGTAGTAAAGTCTAATTTGCTTTGGTGGAATGTTGGTGGGCATATATCTCTAATGTGCTCTTAACAGTCCTAGTGGATAACTTTTCTGTTATTTTGTAAAAAACATTTTTCAGCTGGCATGTTGTTTTTCTCCTTCCCTTGAAAAGTAATCTAAGAGATATGGAAACTATGATATGAATTACCCTTCAGTTTTGCACAACTGAACTGAATAATTTTACTATGGTTTTAGTCTTTGTTCTGCCTTCTTTTCTATTAAAGCTCAATGTTAAACAGCTGTTTGACTTGCATGAGTTGTGCTTCTACTTTACTTCAAGACATTTAACCTGTGCTTAGTTATTTCTACAAAAAGAGGACATTCTTTCATGAAATATATAGGAACTGAATATACTATTTTTGATGTAAGATAATCTATACCAGTGTTAGATTTGCTATGTGATATTCTCTATAGTGGAAAGGGTTTTCTTACTATGATGTCTGTTCCTGGAGCTTTGTCTGGGGTATGCAGGATGCTATGCTCATTATTTATTTTATGSTGGAACTGACACTTTTTTGAAGCATTTCTTCATGCAATACTTTGGATATTTTGTCTCTGAAGTTTCACTTCTCATTCCACCATGGTATTCTAATATCCTCCTTCAATAATTTTTTGGCACTGATAGCATTGGAAAAATGTTTTTCTCTCTCTTTTAGCTTTCTCTGCCTGTTTTCAAAATTCCAGCTTCTCATTTGGTATGCTTTAATATTTCTCTGTTTTATTTCCTCTATATGCTACTTTCTGTTTCTTTGCTTCATTTGCATGGGAAAGCTTTAGAAAACCTTTAAACTGTTAGCCATCTTTTGTCCATTTTTTTTCAGATAATCTGTAATGTCTCCAAAAGTTATTTTGGAGTAATATTTGCCCGGTGCAAACAGCCATTTTAGTCATGAGCATTTCCCCTTTAAATGGAGCATCTTTCACTGTTACACAATACGCTGGCTATATGTATTCTTCAGTTTACTTTATGTTTGTGTTAACAAGTCACTAATTTTGTTTTTGATATTCAGTCGTTCATCCTGCAAGGTTTGCTAGAAGCGTTTAATCTAATCTCCTGTCACAAAAGCCATTTGTAATTATTACGTATTTTTAATTGAAAATAAACGTTCTTACTTTTTTTGTATGTTGCAGTAGGGAGTAGGCTAAATGACAGGCAAATGATATGAAGTTCATTAGACAAAGTCTTCTTTTGTGTTCCTTCTGGACTGATAATCCATCATGGCTAATACTCAGTTTCCTCTCTGCAAAGATAATACTGGTTCTACTGTCTGAAGTGCAGACTAGGGAGCACTGTATGTCTTACACAAGAGATTATGGACCGAATTTKACCTGTTCAGGCCATGGAATGATGATGAGGGCCTGTTGGTCGCAAAGATACATACAGTATGATCTCTGAAGAGTTGTCTTCTTGCCACAGTACTTACTCATCTATGCAGAAACAGATTAAATAAATTACAGRAAAGCAAATCTTTGAGATCTGTAGGATTAGAAGGAGATGTGTTACTGGCTTCAAAGAGAACTGATTGCTTTTAAAAGTTTTACCTGCACATTATTTTTGCAAATATTTGCATAGCTGGACAATGGTCAATATGCTACGAATCTCTGATAGTACTGATTGGCCCAAAGTCTTTGCTTTTGTAAGGGGACGCTCATGGATTTCAATTTGGTTTATCAGTGGAGAAGCTTGTTCTGTCCTCTGAACTAAAGATACCAAGATTTGGAAAAGTTTGTGAAACTTCTGACATTTTCCAGAAGATGTTTTAAAAAGCTACATGGGAAGCGGTGACGATTCAGAGATTTCTATTTGTTGTGGCTTAACTCAGAACTATTTGAGACACCACAGCTCCAGTGAGTAGGTTTTGTGCAAACTTTTATACTGTTTAGTGGCTGATGACTCTGCTTGGCTTATGTGTTGCTTAATTTTTAACCTTTGCACATCACTGATGGCAAATGGTTATTCTGCATCAATCGTTCCCTGACAGTAGAAGGCAAGCTGAACATTTTCAGATGACACAGTAATTCTTGACCCTCCCAGCAAAACTCCCAGGGGATTCAGAAGGCCATGACTGTACATTAGGCTATGCCTTGACATGGACTCTGTACAGAAGACAACAGTGGTTGTTATGCTACAACTGTTACAACTACACCTCTTCTGTGGACACCATCTGAGCCCTGACTCTAGGAAAGAAGTTTTCACCGCTGCTCAGGCCCCCTTTTACCCCATAACAGAGTGGCACATAGAATCATAGAATCAGTAAGGTTGCAAGTGACCTCTGGAGATCATCTAGTCCAACATCCCTGCTCAGCAGGGTCACTAGAGCATGTTAGACAGGGTTGCATCYGGGTGAGCCTTGAATATCTCCAGAGAAGGAGACTCCACAACCTCTCTGGGCGACCTGGTCCAGTGCTCCRTCACTCTCAWGGTGAAGAAATTCCCCCTCACGTTCAGGCGGAACTTCCTGTGGTTCAACATCACTGGAGCTCTCAATATTGGATGAATTTTTTTGGTAAGGTCCCAGGATGGAGAGCTACGGGGGTTCTGGGTAGTGCTGAGTCCAAGGGGAAGCTGCTATAATTTAACGTGATCACCAGGATAGACTAATTTATGCTTGCTCCCCTTCTGAATCTACCATAGCCTGTCAGTTCAGAGAAGTAAGGCAGCTTAAAGGTGTCTTTGTCCAATGTTCCTCTGCTGCAAGCTGAGGCTGAGAAAAGCTTTGCCTGCCAGCAGCAGTGGAAGCAAGTAGGTCTGACTGCTTCCCCWGGAGAGGGCTGGTAGAGAAGGTTTCTCATTCTTCTTCCCATCCCCCACAAAAGCTGGTCTGATGACAATCAAATGGTGCCTTCCGGAGCATGAGGAGATCTCCAGATGAGCAGAAAAATCCTGCATGAGAGGCTCAAGAAGCACCTGGCCCTGAACCTGTGGCCCAGGAGGGGAAATAGTGCTCAGTTCATTTGTTGCAGGTTGTACAGTCTTTTATTGGTGGTTAGAAAGCCCTGTTGCTCCTGTAATGGCAGCAGCCTCGTGTTTTGCTGGCAAGCCGCCTGGGGAGCTCTGGGCAGAGGCAGCCACACTGAACAGCATGCCAGGGAGGCAGGAGGCTCTGCCCCAGCGGATGCAACATTTCATCAGCCAGCCTTTTCCTGGAGCACCTGACATCCCCTTCTCTCCTGCKTTTTCAGTATTTGATTTGCAGGTTGTACTATTACACTCCAGAGGGCTGAAGTTGGCAGATTTGATTATCCAGAATATACATATTCAGAGTATACATATTCTTATCACCTTGCATGTTATTTCACTTTCTTATCTTTGATGTACTTGGTACCTGAAACTATCTGACCTCTCTTTTGCATCCTCATGCGCTCTTTTTGTGGAAGCTATGGCTAATAATTTCTACATTTCCTCTCCATAAGAATCTCCTCTTATTTTTTTCTTTTTCAGTCCTATTWTAGTCTGTACAGGTTCCTCTTTGCAGGGAAGTTTTTCACAGAATCTGAATTGTCCCTATGTGAAATGTGTCTTGCCATATATTTCCATTGCCACTACGCATATAACTTGCATTTGCATCTGACCTAAGTATTCATAGGATCATATGATAGAGAAATGGGGAGACTTGTATTCCCCTGTGAATTTTTCTAGAAACTTCTAACTGTTTTTACAGTGTTTTGTAAACACTGAGTTTACAAAATACTGTCTGGTTTTAAATGTCTCTTTCATGTGGTCAGTAAATACCCCAGTCTAATGACTTTCACTATTTGGAAAATTTTTGTCTCTGATAAAAGGTCGACTTTTTGTTTCTCCCTTCAAGCCTTCACCTATTTTGCAGTCTCCAAAATAAGGCTTCTACTATTGCACTTAAACTCTTTAAATGTTTATGTTGATGGCTGTTATATCCTGCTGTTCTTGTCATCTTTTGGTGACAATATTCATACTTTGTTCTTTCACTCTTTCCTTATATGTAGATCCTTTTATTTCAAATCTTTCCTGTGGTCTTTTATGACCTCCCTGCAACCTGTGAATTATTTTTGCTGTACTGGAAATGTGAAGCAGTACCTTACCCTGTGTGAAAATGATATCATTAGACTGAAAGACTAAGGCCAGATTAAAGGCTCTGCAGATAATCATGTATGTTTTCAATATCTAAAAATTAGAGGCCTGAGCCTACATTCATTAGGTGCCAAAACTGCCTTGAGTTCATTTGGATTTTTATGTCAGTAAAGAAGGCTAAATTTGCCTTTAGTGTTGGATATTGTATAGACTACAGGGCCAGAAGGAACTGCTCTGATCCTTCTTCCAGTCCCSTTATTTAATATATCCTAGGATCATGCTCATTGACCACAGTGTTGAAGTGGAAAGCCACATTTTCTTGATTAGCCATCATGAGCTCAAGTCTTTTCCAGCTGCTGTTTCCAGACCAGGAGGATAGTTCCCCACTTCCAATGAAACTAAGGCTGTACTGGGCTGTTCCTCACTAAGTGTAATGTATATTTGGCATCAGCTTTGGTGCCAGCAGTGTAATGGATCCCTTGAYGCTGCAAAGCACCAGTGCCTCCCTTCTCTTCATCGTCTGCTACTTCAAATCACCAGCCTGGGCTCGCACAGGCACTACTGCTGTTGGCTGCTCTACTCCTTCATCTCAGCCCAGCACCAGGCTGGCTCTTCTCTGACTCCCCAGGACACCTGGTTGTCTGTCCCATCTCACAGCATTTTAGTTTTCATCCAGTCTTCTTTACATCTTGTTCTAAAAACATATCAATAAATGAGTAKGAACACTTCATCCAGATCTTGTTTATAATTTTTTGATGCAAGCTTTCCATACCTAGTTTTCTTTCTTTTTCAAAAATACCTCATTTTAGTAGCTATTTCCACCAAGTTGTCACTTGGTAGACTACAAGTAGGTAGACTACAAGATGAAGTTATATTGAACATTTCTGGGGTTTGTGCATTATTAAGAAAAACTGATTTTTGTCTGGGGCTGGAATGCTTCTGTTACTGGGATTCCTCCTAGCCCTCTTAGAAGACTCGATGCTGTCTTGAACTCCTGATGCCACTGAGTTTTCTTCATATCCTTTTGTGTCCTGAGGAAATTTCTGTAAACCTACCTTCTAATTTGTAGTTTTCTATTTGTGAGTTTCCCCCCTTATTTATGGTTGAATTTTTGCACTGTTCTTTGAACAAAAAGGAAGAATTTCTTTCCCTCCCCCACTTTTTTTTTTTTTTTTTTTTTTTTTTTAGGAACAACCATTTAGTACTATTTTCTTAACCTTCTTAGTTGAAGGTTCCCTTCCCTATCAGCTTCCCTGTCCACTAGGAATGATTCTGACAACATGTATTTAGGAGGAATAAGTTCATTAGTCTCTGGCAACACATCTTCATCCTTTAATTTTTTTCTTTCTTTCCAATTCTCTGCTATTCCTGGTACACTTGGAACCTTGAATAACAAACAGACCACTAACTGGGATCACCCCTGTTTTTTTTATTGTTTTTTTGGTTTTGTTGTTGKTTTTTTTYCCACTCATTTGAGGGTCATTATTTCCTCTAACTCCTTGTCAGTGTGAGCATCAGTGAGGAGACAGGCGCAACAGGAGGCAGGAATTGTGCCACAGGGATTATACTCCAGGGGATGCCGCATGCTGATTTCCGATATGATTAATCAGGTGCAATGCACAGACCTTTGTCTTCTGAAGAAATCCATTTTGAAGGGAGGTCTGCTCACGTTACAGTTGAGTTGGAAGGCGAGACTTTCTCCCCTCCCCCAAAAGCAAAGATTTTGGCAATGTAAAGACACGGGGGAAATATTTTTAAGTGATATTAAGGCCAAAAATGGCCTGTTATTAATTGAAAGGGACTGTTATTAATTAACACAGGTTAATTGCTGCTTGATTTGAAGCACCGAAATGGAGGCACTTCCAAGGGGCAGCAATAGCTCAACAAAATGGATTAGTAATATCCTCTGATTATTTGTTTTGGCCTACACTCAAGCAAAACAAAACAAAACAAAACAAAACAAAAAATCCAACAAAAAAAAACTTCCTGGCTGTGGCCCACTTTAATTTTAGGTCAGAGAAAACTGTATTCCTCCAACCTGGCTCTTTTAATTGTATTATGGAAACATCCCTACAGGTTCAACCACATTATGACCAGACCAACTGCACTGTAAAATATATCATCCATTTAAGATTTTTTTAAAGGAGGAAATATGGGAATGAACAGCTCTGTTTTCTTTAGCTCTCTAAAGTACAAAACCGTTTTTATTTTAAAATTGTAAAAAATATTCTTTCTCCCATGTGGGACCCTTTCTGCCAAACCAGGCACCACAGCACACTTAAAGACATACAAACCCTTCCAAATGCTTTTAGGCAGCTTGAAATGAGGCCATGTGGACGCTACATCTTTTATTATAAAACATTGCAGGAAGGGCACTGATGGAAAAGAAGAGATACTCTTTTCTTTCTAGAGGAAAAGTCCTTAATTATATGCAAACAACAGTACAAAGGGCCAATGAGAAAATACAAAAGATCAATAGTTTTTTAATAAATATTTACAACATACATTTTAGTCAAACTCTACAAATACAAAACWGTTCCTTTGCCACCTGCAGAGAAATTGTCTGGTTTTATTTTTAATACTTATGGGCAGTATGGGGAAACTTTTACTACTTGTATGAATCCTAATACATGGAAATATTTTCACTGCTGAATTAATTTGGAAACTCTATAGTTGCACTGGAAAAAAATGAAATATTGGGCAGACAGAAGTAGTGCTCACATGATTATTTCTGACATGCGTAAAGCTTTTTGGATCTCTGTTCCTAAAGGGGATGCTGGACTTTCTGGTTTCTGTTTGTTTTTGTTTTTGTTTCTTCTTAAACTGAGGACTGGAACATGTATTGGGTAGCTCTTCAAGGAATTCTTCAGTTTGTTTAACAGAAAGTTTCTTGGTTTTGGGGGGAATATTTTAAAAAAGGTTTGGTTTAGTTAAGTGATGAATGTAGAAGAGAGTCAGTTATTTTTTATCCTTGTCTCATACAGTTCTCTGAGGTAAGAAAATGACAGTAAGTTACAGCATCAGCTGCATGAAAAGAAGAGTTCAATTATCTGCTTTGTACAGCTGCTCCCAGACTTTCCTGTGTGAAGAGGAGATTTTCTCATAGTGATATCTGCCAGAGATTTCCTAAACAGATAGCTAGGAGTACACCTGGAAAGCAGGAATTTCAAATTGGGAGCAGATAATCATGTAGCAAAACTGATTTTAAAACTTGAATCTGCCCCCTCCAGAACAAGCTGATGGTAATATATTATTCAGCGTGGTCCTCACTGACCACATGATACTGCTAAAGAACAAAATCCAGGGTTATGTTTTTTGTAAGAGAGGTCTAATGCATGCATACAGCAATGGGTGTGCAACTGTGTGCTTGTAAAGCCAGTGGTGATGCCCTCACCGTTGGGGACAGCACAGCTCAAATGTGGTTGAGTGCAAGTCCAAAGTGGCTGCAGAGTGAGCAGGATGTCCATCGTAAAGCAAGTGTAACACATCCAGATACACAAGTGTGAAGTCTGAGTTAAGTGCTCCCACATCTGGATGGTTGTGTTTGTGCTTATTTGACACTGATGTGAAAGACAGTATATAGCCAGACCAGGGAAGAAAATGGACCTGGACAATTTCACTGTGCAAATCAACTCATTTTAAGCAGTCATTAGTCACTGGGCCCTAAGTCAGTCAGAGGAATTCATCTTTTAAGTATGAATCAGTACATGGTGGTCTCCACATGTAGAGAGCACTTGAGAGGGAGAATTAGCAAGCACATTTTAAGTAGAAAATAGAAAATACAGTGATTTATATCAAGCATAAACAAATTTCTGAGTGATATCAATTTTGCAGAAATACCACACCTGGGATTTTGTATTGCATTTGAGTGCATAAGGCAGCTCCTCAGCCCCTGGAGATCAAAGCTATTCCTCTGCAGTGAGTAGAAAGATCTCAGATTTCACTGGCTCATGATGTCAATTTTAAAACATGCTGAGGAGATAATCTGGCCCACCGCTCTTTAAAACAAACATGAGCAACTATGTTTTCCAAAAGAGGCTTTTATTTGCATAACAAAGAAATGTGTGTTTTGAGTCCTTCCTATCAACTACAGGTTTAAAGGGGGGGGGGGGGGAAATTGGGTCACTGGTTCAAATTTTGACCTCTCCATTCATAAGAGAATGACTGAACTCACTGAGGACATCCTACACATGGAGACCAATTATTTGCTCTTGTTTTAACTCTACAGGCCATCAAAAACTAAAATAACACAGCACACTTCTGCTTCAAGGCGCATAAAATAAAACATGTGCCCAGCACTGTATACACAGAGTAAAGAAAATGTTTCGGGAAAAAAGCAGAACTTCAGTATTTGACATCAGTAAATAAACATTGTGGTAACTTTGACCAGAAGAGACTGATTTTTTTGTTCGCATGCGACCAATATTATTCTTTTATGCCACTGTTTCTCTAACAGTGCATAACGCATGATACTGCAGGATATCAGCCAAAGAGGCGTATTTTAAACGAGGCAAAAGAAAGGCAGCCTGAAAACATAACCAGAGCTCCCAGAGCTTGCTGGAAGCCACCAAGAAGGTGTGGAAGTGCTTGCCTATGTTGCTATCATTACTCTAAAAAGTATAAAACTGGATTTGGTGTGTCTAGAGAAGCTGCTCTAGCTYCTTTAGCTCCTTTGATATACAGAGAATTAGTTGCCTGGAGCCCAGCAGCCTTTTCAAACAGCAGTATCATGAAGGGGAGGTCTAGTGCTAGGCGAAGCATCAACAGACTCTCCCTGCTTGCTTGTGTGTAACATGGCAGCACAGAGACATGGCCAATGGCAGCAGAATTGCTCCRGTGTCTGGGGAGGAAGGATCTGGGATCTCTCCCTGAATGCCCAATGCTCTCATTCAGTCCTGCTCTTTTCCTTGCTTGAAGCCAGCCAGTTTGGTATATTCAGAGAAAACACCATTTTAGTTTTTAAGGAAAAAAATCTGTGCTGACCAAACAGGTTTGCCTGTACTCTGCTAGCTCTAGTCACATTGCAATGTGGAAAGTGATCGGCTATGGAGTTTTAATATGTAGAGCTGTAGTTTTGCTTTGCAAGGGAACAGGATTGCAATAGTTTCTGCTGAAACTATTCCTGAAAAAAAAATCCTACTGGGATAAAAAGTGCCAGACAAATAAAGGCACTGCAGTCTAGGTAGCTATCAATCAGTGTCTTGGTACAGGAGGACTGCCTGACAGGCTGTGGGCTGCAATCATTTACGCAGTTTTCGCTCCGTGTTCAGAAAGAGCTTTGCTCTTTCATTCCTGCACTTTTATAAGAGCTCAGGGTTGGGGCCTGCATTTTTCTGCGGTAAGCTCACAAAGTTGGATTCCCCTTGGGCTTGCAAACCTTGCCCACATTCATATTTTACATGAGCTGCTCTGCGCAGCTGATTCTTCTGGTGTTTATTTTTCTTGATTTGAAATAATTTGTGTTTCCCCTTGAGGAAACCTTGCCTGTTAATGACTGTGAGCTGTAACATGCCAGCAACTATCCTCAGCTCTTCTCCCATAGCTCTGTCTTACCCCATCCATCACCCCTAGACATGAGGTCAGAGGTTGTCACAAAATGGGAAAAAATCATGCTTTTGAGGAATCAAACTGTTTTGCTTAAAAGCTTTGTCCTGAGGTGAGCTATTCAGGTCTCCTTGGCTCAACTGGTCTTTTCTCCTGTAGCAACAGGGACTCAGAGCTTCCCCATGGTGAGATCGATGCTTTGGTATGCTGATACCAGAGCGTGTGATACCAAATTGATGATGATTAGGAGATGCTCTGGGCAGCTGTGTCATGGTATTTGTCCTTACTTCTTCATGGTAGTGTGTGTGTGTAGTTATAAATATCTGTGAAAGTGAGAGGAGAAGCCTGGGCCCAAATCTGTACCTCTCACCCACTTGGGATTTCCTCTCCAGAGCTGAACTACAAGCTTTTATCCAAACGCAGGATGAATCCATCAGGAATCAATACAAACTCTTCCCATAACCTGAAGCAGGCTCAGGCAGACCCTTTTTGGAGAGTCAAATGAAGTTAGAAATTGCAGCAGGCAATATTTTGGATGCCTTGAAAGRACTTGAGGTCATGATATTTGAAATTTCCACATTTCAGACCCAAACATTTCAATCAGTTCTCACTAAAGGTGAAGTATTTAGCTTGTGTGGTGAGGCTAGGTTTGGGTTTATCATCAGCCACATGAAAAGATGTCGTATTTAGGCATTTCATTTATTGATCATTCTCAGAAAATGTTATCATAAATGCAGATCACAGTGTTTTAGTTTTCATCCAGTCTTCTTTACATCTTGTAGATGCAGATCACAGAATCACAGAATGGTTGGGGTTGGAAAGGACCTCTGGAAATCATCTAATCTAACCCACTAGTCAAGAAGAACCACCCAAAACAGATTGCCCAGGATCACATCCAGACCAGTTTTGAGTATCGCCAAGGATGGAGGCTCCACAACCTCTCTGGGCAGTTTGCTGCAGTGCTCTGTTACCCTCATAGTAAAGAAGTTTTTCCTCACACTCAGACAGACCTTCCTTGTTTCAGTTTGTGCCCAATGCCTCTCATCCTATTGCTGGTCACCACTAAAAGGAGTCTGGCCCCATCATGTTGATACTCTCTCTTCAGATATTTATACACATTAATAAGACCCCCCTTCAGCCTTCTCCAGGTAGAACAGGCCCAGCTCTCGCAGCCTGTCCTCGTATGAGTGGTGCTGCAGTCCCTTCATCATCTTAGTGGCCCTTCACTTGGCTTGCTGCAGTAGCTGCATGGATAGGTATAGTATGAATTTAGCCCATGTTCTCTAATTTTTCCCAGCTCATTTATTTTACCAGGTGTAGGAAATTCCCTAAGTTCTTTTGTTAGCATAAATAATGTAAAACTTCAAAATACTTTACTTACTTTTAAACCTTAAGTATCATTCTCATTAGACTATGAAATTTGAAGCTTATGCTTACTTTTGCCCTGTATTTCTAGAAATTTACCTTAAGGAGAATCTCCCAGTCTTTCCAGGAGATGACGCTCAGGAGCAAAACACAGAATAGATTCTGCTGGATGCTGGCCAGCAACAACTCTAAGTAACTATTGCTCCTAAGGCAAGCAACTGTCTCATCTCTTTGACTGGTCTTGGCAATGATGGCCTTGGTGACTGTCCTGGTATTTATTATTTGAGAACATATACACGACCCTTCTGGAAACATCAGGGACTTCTGGTGCCCTTCTTGAATCTTTGGTAAAAATTCAGATTAACAATCCACTATCTTACTGGTAATGGACACTTTTGCTGCCTGATGGGATGAGAGAAGTCCCATCATGATCTGTTACTATCTAATCTGACTATGAGCATGGTTCTCCGTTCCCATTTATGCCTTCCCCATCTCTTCTTTTTTCCATGATGTGTACTAATTACTTTTCAGTCTCCATTTTCTTATCATGCAGCTGGAAGAAGTGCTCGATCACTGCTAAGCTGCTGGTCTCCAGCATAGGTACTTATCTACATTTAACATTATCTATTCTGGTCTCAATGTTGGCAATTACCCTAAATCAAACAGTGAAATGTGAACTTTCTACCTCATGTAGCCTGCTCATATCAAGAGATGCTTTCCTTTGTCTTAAACTATGCTGCTTTCTCTGGTGGTTGGGTATTTGATTTATGAAAACCCATATAGCTCAAATTTGTTATGAAGAAAAATTCTCATCATGTCAGTAGCTAGGCAAAAAGCATTGAGCACCTGGAAATTAAGCAGTTACTAAAATGTGAAATATGTGTGAGTCAAACACTCAGCAAACGTGGTGGCCAACTTCCAGTTCCGTTGAAATTTCTGCTACATGCACTAAAAACAGTTTGACACAAATGACATTTTTAGTTTTGAAAGGAAATTAAGGTGCTTTCAAGCTGGAGTAGAGCACAGGAAGGCTAGTGAGACTATTAATAGTTATATAGCTATTTATACAAACTGTCAAGTTGATAGAATTTTTTATCTTATTTTTTATGAGAAAGAAGATTATGTCTGCTTTTGAAGAGACGGAATGGTCTGGAAAAGGTGGACAAGATCCATTATGTTTCCCATAGATAAGCTGTGGCAGAAGCATCTTTAATGGAAAACAAATTCCTTCAGGATATGAGATGGAAATAACAATCTTTTTGTTGGCCCAAATTACCTTGCGCTCTCTAATAGAGCTCATTCTTGGATGAGAAGTCTGAAGAAGCTATGTTATTGGAAATGTGGTGACTATCTGAGGACAGTGCTGGAGTATTGCCATGGTGCTTTGACACATTATCGTCCTAATAAATGATCCAGGTGTTGAAACCCAGTGTGGAGCGATGACTTGTGCAAAACTTTGCCATTTGTTTCAGCCTTCCTGGCAAGCATAACATTATCTGATGGTATGTCACTTAGAGAGGAATGGAAAGAGACAAGGGAAAGAAGACAATGTGAGCTTTGCATGAGCTACGGTATTTGAGCTAAAGCTGTAGTTGGGTAAAAGCTTGTCTGTAAGTTTACAAACATGCAATTAAGACTCTTACTGTTATCTAAATTCATTTCCTTGCCTTATAATTATATGGTCAAAAGCATTACTGTTGTTTTTAGACTTTCATAATAGCTGCAGTAGCCACAGAGAGAACCAAATGTTGTTTGTTTATTTATTTGTGAAACAAATTATGCCCCTCTGCAGACTACACTGTGTAATTAGCAGTGGGTTAGCAGTTTACAAGAATGCACACACCGGTTTGAGCGCTCCCCCCTCCCTGAAATTAAAAGATAAAGTAGCAGAATTGCCATGCAAGCGGCTATGATTTTAGTGCAACAGTTGCAGCTCATTATATCTCCCAAAGTCAGAAATAATTTGTCATAACAGAGTCCTCCGTTTGGATCTGCAGTTCTTGAGTCTAATGACTAAAACATGGGATAAAGGGATAAAGTTACAGTAACACACTGTGAGTACTGCTGAATGCGATTCAATAAAATTACAGATTTCTCCCCATTTATCAGTTGTAGTTCATTTTGTTTAACAAATACAGTAGTCAGTTTTTGGTTACACTGGTTGACTACCCAAAGTAGAAGGCCTTTGAAATGTACCCCTGACATTTTCATTTGGTTTCTGTGTGTTTGCCTGCTGGTTTTATATGTACTTTCCTGGTCACACGGTATAGATACCATTCAGCRGCACAGCCACAGTCACCACTGAACATCTTCATCATTTCTGTTTACATTTGCAGTTGCCTCAGCCTCACCCCGCTGAAAAATCTGCCCTTTGCCTCCAAATGACGGTGTTTGGAAATCTGCCCAGGGCTCTGCACATGGCCAGGGAAAACTTGAGACTGACCCTGAAAACACTCTGAGTTATCATTTTGTATGAGACTAGAACAACCCAGCTTTGCCCTAATTCATTTTTTATATGTGCTGGTGGTGAGATTTAAGCAGATTTGTACAACTGCTTTGTGTTGATCATAAAAGTACCATTTTGCTTTAAACGTGAAGGGAAAGGTGTCACCTGGAATGAAATGGTGTCCATTAAGGTCAGCAGAGAGAAATTATTTTATATCAAAGGGAGTTTTTCTCATGGTGATTTCTACCTAATCCATAGGAATTTGCCATGGGGTGATGGTTCTCCCTTGCGGCCCTTGGTACAGAGCTGGCTCCAGCCCCTGTAGGGATCAAAGCTAACACTGGGAGTAAGGCTGCGTAGGAGCAAAGTGCCCGTATACCTCCTTGTACCACTTACAGCTTGTCTCAGGACAGGCATAGTGGAGGTGTTAGTAACTACCTGGGTCTTATGTTAGTACCCTCTTATTAATGGATCATGCTTGGCCCAAGGAGCACACTGAATCTCCCAAGCCCTATGTACAAGCATTAGCTTTGCTTTGTCCCTGCCTTATACTTCACCATGTGCAGTGTGTGGGTGCCTCTGCAATCCCACTTTCTTGGCCTCTGCATGGGTTGCTGGGGCTCAGAAAAGCCTGTGCAGGCAGGAAAGGACTAATAAAAAGACTTCTTCTGTGGAAGCTTGGCTTGCTATAAAGGACTATGTAGGATGGACACTATGTTTTTTATAAAAGAGTATTAAATGAGTGTGAAGTAGACATGAATGTTTTTGTATGTTTTCATGTATGAGAGAGGGAAAGCATCTGTGTTGGCATTCACATTTAAAATATTACTGTGGTCCTGAGGTTCAGCTGTTGCAAATCAATGCCTTCCAAAAGACCTCAACTATTTTTGCCAACTGAGGATCTAGCCCATCTCTCAAACTTGTTGCACAACTCTACTGACTGTGCGTAAAGTAACTTCTGCATGAAGGTAGCGACATAAGCATATGGCATCCTGAGC